>NC_081408.1:335821292-336130917 GCF_030272615.1 Cryptomeria japonica
GAGCTTGTTTTAGTCCATACAGAGCTTTTCTTAATCTGCAAACCATATCATTGTCATCTATCAAAGAAAATCCATCAGGTTGTTCAATATAGACTTCCTCTTCAAGATCTCCATTCAAGAATGCACATTTAATATCCATTTGATAAACTTTGTAATCCTTGTGAGCTGCAAAGGCCAAAAATAATCTAACTGCCTCAATTCTGGCTACCGATGCAAAGGTTTCATTGTAATCAACTCCTTCTTTCTGAGAATATCCCTTACAAACTAGTCTTGCTTTATTTCTGACAACCTTACCATCTTCATTGAGTTTGTTTCTAAATACCCATTTGGTTCCAATTACATTTTTATTTTCAGGTTGGGGAACTAATGTCCAAGTATTATTTTTCTCAATTTTTCCTAATTCTTCTTCCATAGCTTTAATCCAAAATTTATCTTCACATGCCTCATCGATAGATAATGGTTCAATTTGAGAAATAAGACATACCTCTTCATTAGCCAATCTTCCTCTTGTCATGACTCCTTTAAATTTGCTTCTAATTATCTGATCTTCAGAATGATTCAGTCTTACATACTAGGGTGTCTTAGTCTGTTGTTGTTCTTCAATTACTGTGGAATCCTCTGATGATATCGGAGTAACTAGATCATCATTCTGTACCGGTGGATTTACTGTTGGTTCATTTGTCATAATTTTTGTTACCGGTTCAGAGTCTATATACCTTGAAGTTCCTCTAAATTGTTCATCAATCTTTACATTTGTACTTTCAACAATTTTCTGTAATCTTTTATTAAAACATCTATAAGCTTTACTCTTAGATGAATAACCAAGAAATATTCCTTCATCACTTCTAGGATCAAACTTGCCAATATACTCATCTCTTCTAATATAACATTTACTTCCAAAAATTCTGAAATACTTAAGAGTAGGAGTATTACCAAACCATAGTTCATGAGGGGTCTTACCGGTTTCACCTTTGATGTGAACTTTGTTGAATGTATAGACAACAATGCTTACTGCCTCTCTCTAGTACACATGTGGTAGATTTTCTTCTGATAACATACTTCTTGCTGCATCCAAAATAGTTATGTTCTTTCTTTCAACAACTCCATTCTGTTGTGGTGTCCGAGGTGTTGATAACTGTCTTTTGATTCCATTTACTTCATAGAATGTATTAAAATCTCTAGATGTGAATTCTCCTCCTTGATCTGATCTTAAATATTTAATTTTCTTATCGGTTTCATTTTCAACCATTGCTTTGAATAGCTTGAACTTCCCAAGTGCTTCTGATTTTTCTTCGAGAAAAGTAACCCAAAACATTCTAGAATAATCATCAATAATTAGCATGAAATATCTATCACCTTGTAAGCTTTTAGTTCTAGCTGGACCACATAAATCAGTGTGAATTAAATCAAGAGCATTATTGGATTTTTCTAGAATGCTTTTAAAACTAGCTCTAACCTGTTTTCCAAATTGACATTCCTTGCAAATTGTATTCTGAGGTTTCACAATTTTAGGTAGATCTCTAACTGCCTTAGAAGTACTAATTTTTACCATGAAATCAAAATTTACATGACATAGTCTTTTATACCATAGCCAACTTTCATCTATATGTGCAATTAAGCATGCCTTTTCATTGTTATTCAAATGAAAGATATTACCTCTAGTCTGATTACTGGTTGCAATTTCCAAACTAGTTCTATTCATGATTTTGCATTTTCCATTTTTAAATTGTAACTGAAAACCTTTCTCAACTAATTGACCAACACTTAAAAGATTATGTTTTAATCCTTTAACATAGTAGACATTGTCAGTGTTATGTTTACCATCAAGAGATATTGAACCCTTACCTTTGATTGAATAGGCTTTGTCATCTCTGAATCTTACTAAACCTCCATTGTATTCTTGAAAGTTCAAGAATTTACCTTTGTCTCTAGTCATGTGATGTGAGCATCCCAAGTCAATAATCCATTCATCCTTTGATTCAACTTTAGCTGCTAGGGCTTGTTCTACCAGTTGAGCAATAGGTACTAGTTGATCTTCTATTATAGCAACAAAGACCCATCTGTTGTCTGTTGGATCCTCATCAGAATCATCAGTCACACCTTCATCAGAAATGTAACAAGATTTATCTTTGTTTTTCTTAAATCTGTATCTCTGATATTTAGGATTAGGTTTGTATGTCCTTCTAGCTTCTTCTCTTAGTCTAGCATGTCTATCAGGGCATCTTAAAGCCATATGACCAATCTTATTGCAGTTGAAACATTTAAAGGGTGCTTTACCTTCATACTTACTTCTAATTGGACCTTTTGGCATTTTTCTTGCAAATAGTGCTTCAAGTTCTTCAAGCTCTTCATTCTCCTTCCTGGTTTCTTCAAGTTCTCTTGCATAAAAGGCTCTCTAGTCTGATTTGTCAAAAGATGGAGCAGATGATGTTGATTCTTTGAAGGCCAAATCAGTTTTTATAGTAGCAACAAGACCAAATTCCTCAATTTCAAAAGCTGAAAGTTTTCCTATCAATGTATCCCTAGTTACTGATGTATTAGGCATTATTCTCAACTCATTTATAGCAGTAACCTTAATTTTATATGCTGATAGAAGACCTCTTAATATTTTTGAAACAATCTCATCTTCACTCAAGGTTCCTCCACAACATTTGACACCCAAAACAATTTCATTTACTCTTTCCATAAAAGCAGAAATCCTTTCATCTTCTTCCATTTTCAGATGTTCATACCTGACTCAGAAGCTTTCAAGTTTTACAATTTTGACTATGGAATCCCCTTCATTCAGTGTTTCCAAATGATCCCAAATAGCTTTTGCAGTGGATCTATCTGATAATCCCATGATTTGTTGATTTGATAATGCGCTCAAAAGTGCTTTTGTTTCTTTGCAATCATTTTCTTCATCTTTAGCTAAAGTAATGGGAGCAGTTTGACCATCTACAATAGTAGTATAACCATTCTTAGTGACTTCCTAGATGTCTTTACCAATGCAATTCAGATGTGTCTCCATTCTAATTTTTCATATCCCATAGTTGGTTCCATCAAGTTTAGGACTATTCTTTCTGAAATAGTTAGTAGACATTGGATCTCCTCAAGTTGTTAAACTTCTACAAAAGGAGGACAAGGCTCTGATACCAATTGTAGGTCCTAGAGACAACTGAGAGGGGGGGGTGAATCAGTTGTCAAATAAATTCAAACCAAAATCTTATTAACCAACTTAATGCTTAATACTGGTAAGACAGTTAAGTATGTCGGTAAATAGTGTTAATAGAAAATTTCTATACCGGTAAGAATTAATGCATGAAACATAAGCACAAAGTCATCCACAACACATGACACCAATATTTGTATGTGGAAACCCTATAAGGGAAAAAACCATGGTGGGAAACCTTACCCATAATCAGATGATACTGCTGTAGATAGTAAGTGTACAAAGAGGGGTCTGCACATGCAGAAAGGCCAACAGCCTAGAGCTCACTGCTCAATCACAAATGGGAGTCACACTTACTACAGTTGGATGGCTAAATCCAATGAGAATGTACTACACAAAATAGCATCTTCATATGTTGGATTCAGTACCGGTGTAATATTGATATGCTTCTACAAAAACCTAACTTGACCTTCAAATGATGTCTTTGTGTATATTCCTGCTTGATCTCGCATATACCCTTCCTTAAATCTTTTTCGCATTCCACATTTGATCTTACAAATAAGATCTTACATTTATACCATACCCTAAGACCAATTTTAGTAGGTCGGCTCTACAAGATATTACAATAAAAATATTTTACAAATAATACAATATCCGATGCAATAACCGATTGAACATGTCAGCTTGATGCATTTACAACAATAATAAATCATCTCCATAGCGTGCCATGCTGATCTAGAAAAGATAAGCTTGCCGGTGTAACCCTAGATAACTTGGACCTATTTGCCGGTAAAAGCAAATATGCAAATAAGAATATACCAATGATTATTACTTCAAAGTAAAGTGTCCACATGATATCTTCGACATTACCAAGTGTCTTCCATGTCATTTCAGGTACCGGTGAACATTATATCCTATCGGTTAACCATATACCAGTGACTATTTGCACAGTTTACTATTTGCCGGTGAATGTTGCTAGATCTCTAAAGTAGGTGTATTTAGCAGGTGTTGACATCAATGACAAAACCATACCAAAATACCAACAATGAATACATTTCTTTCTTTTCAAAACATCCTATACACCACAAATATTTATTTCAAAACTTTAGGAACTAAAATAAAAAATAATCATTTTCTTTTCTACAATATAACTTAAATGACTATTACAAATCTTTAAATCTTATCTCCAAGATACTCTTATCACTTTACAAATAGGTCTCTCATTTCTAATAAATGAGGAAAATAATAAATACATTTCCAAATATTTTTCTGCAACAACTAACTCCAACCGCATCTACTTGTCCTGTTATTTTCTTCTAACAACCTGCAAATAAATTAAAGGTTGTGACCATGGAGTGCTCACCTCCCAGCCTAGGCTGACTAGTAGCCACCCCCGAGCTTGGAGAACCAAGCCCTAGATAGGTTACACACATGCAAACACACTCAACCAAGGAAAAATATTTACAAACACATTCCCAACCAAGGCTACACTGCACCACACATTGTGATGTCTTTTCAAGGGTGGTAGTGGACCAAGTACCTTGAGGAGACTGCAAGTATGATAGAACACAAAGCCACCTCATGGCACACTAAAATATTTCATAAGTTTAACAACCCCACAACCTTATGCCCCCCAAGGCTTTCATGCCTTATTTCCCTCCTTATGACCCCCAAATGCATAAACAAGCCATGCAGCAAGGGTCACATAGAAATCCCTTAAGATCACTCTCATGACGAGAGCCTCTCACTTGAGGGCTATCAAAATCCTACCACCCACAAGGCCATCCTCTCTCCCAAGAGTAGGAGACCTTGGTTACTCCCAAAACACATAAAATGCATACAAGCAACAAGCATAAAACACCAAATAATTTTTCCAAGGGAAATATGCAAGAAAACTAGCCTTTACACAAGCAATTCTTTCAATACAACATGCAATATGAAAACATTACAAAAAAGGTAGAACCAACCTTCAACTGCCCAAAGGTATGCTAGTTTTGTTGAGGATGAGCAACCCAATTCCACAAGTCTTTCCTTTCTACCCTTAGCCAAATTCTTAATTCAAAATCTATCTTTTTCCTTTCAAAATTCCTTGTCTCCAAAAATGGAGAGTGGGTGATTACCGACTAACTTTCTCATTCTTTCTTAAGAAGGTCTTAGTGAGAGTTCTCACAGGTTTCTAAAACTGAAAAGGAAGGTAAGGTAAAATGGGAAAGGGAACTCTCATTCAAAAAGGAAGGTTAAAAACTTAGTTCAAGCCTTCTAATTTTCAATTTTCGCTCAACTTAGGAAACCCACTTTTTAGGGTGTCTAAATGGTCACATGGGAGTAGAAACATGCCTAAAATTACTCCTAACCCTTAGGTATACCTTATGGGCTTTAGGAAATCCTAAT
The DNA here is from genome assembly GCF_030272615.1 of Cryptomeria japonica. NCBI lineage: Eukaryota > Viridiplantae > Streptophyta > Pinopsida > Cupressales > Cupressaceae > Cryptomeria > Cryptomeria japonica. Next base: position 335,826,835 of record NC_081408.1, read on the forward strand.
AAACTACCCCTAGGAGTCCATTTAACCCTTTTTAAACCCCTCTGAAGTTAATTTTCGGGTCAAACCTAAGTTGACCACCCCAAAGATTCTCTACCTAAGGCAATTATGGAATCAAATTAAATTAATTGAAAAGAGCTATAGTTAAACAACTCCCTCCAAGAGGCAAATTTAAAAACTTAAACATAAATCAACACGTGTCAAGTGACAGAAAGAAAATACTTATACAAAATTATACATGAAATCTTGTCTCTTGTTGGATTTACACAAATAAATAAAATTCAATTTAACAATCATGCAACAATCAATTTCACAAATAAAATACGATAGAAATGGGGTGTTGTCTTTCCAAATAGACAAACCCTAGTTTTACGAATGTACATAGGTCTAGGTTTGGTTCCCCATAATATTTCCATGGCCACATGGATAATTTTCCTGCGCATCTCAATTACACATTAGTAATTTCAAATTACCTCATACAATATAAAACTCATGAATAAGAATACACATCAAACACTCTGCATACAATATACATTCAATCAATACATCTTATGTCCAAATAACTCAACATAAGCAATTATCAGAATTCTCATAATTTTGATCTATATAAAACATGCATCCTATTTCTATCATCATAGTAAAGTCCTGCAATTCCAATAATGACCTACATCATCTCAAATTTATCTTATTCTAAAATCATATATAGTTCTATAAGATAAAACATATAAATGAAGCATCAACATATAGAAATGTTATCCAAATCATAGAATCATATAAGTTCTAAACCCATAATGCATAAAAATAAAGCATCCATAATTGTCTCAACATGAAAAATCATTGAAATGCTAGACTGAGTTGGGGTAGGGCCTCACAATTAAGTTAGGCCTAGTTTGAGTCAAATAAAGCAGACATCCAATCATAGATTTATATCTTGTAGGATTTACAGATGCAAAAATATATTTTCTTGTCAATTTCTCACTTGTAACTATAGGAGTACTTACCGGTTTAGAATCTCCCATACCAAATTTCTTCAACAATTCCCTAGCATACTTATTTTGGTAGATGAAAATACCTTTATCAGTTTGAGTAATCTACAAACCTAAGAAAAATTTCATCTCCCCAATCATAGACGTCTCAAATTCATTCTTCATATTGTTAGGAAATTCCTTATACATCTTATCTTCACCTGCAAAAATGAAGTCATCAATAGATACTTCAATAATCAATATATCATCATCAGTGATCTTATAATATAAATTATTGTCAGCATTACCCTTGGTAAAACCAAGCTTCAAAGGATATTTATCCAACCTTGCATACAAGGCTCTAAGTGCTTGTTCCAATCCATATAAAGCTTTCATTAACCTGCAAACTATGTTTGTATTATATGATAGTGAAAAACCATCAGGTTGCTCAATATAAACTTCCTCATCAAGATCTCCATTCAAAAATGCACACTTAACATCCATTTGATAAACCTTGTATATTTTGTGGGCAGCATAGGCAAGAAATAATCTTACATCTTCAATCCTAGCTACAGGTGCAAAAGTATCACCATAACCAATTCCTTCCTTCCAAGAATATCTTTTACAAATCAATTTAGCCTTATTCCTTACAACTTGACCATCCTCATTCAATTTATTCCTAAAAACCCATTTAGTTCCAATAACTTTCTTATTTTTAGGCCAGGGAACCAAAGTCCATGTGTTATTCTTCTCAATCTAATCTAATTCTTCTTCCATATCTTTCAACCAATATTCATCTACATGCCTCAATTACTGATACTAGTTCAACTTGAGAAATTAAACATACCTCATTAGTTGTCAGTCTTCTTCTTGTCATTACTCTATTGTTCTTATCCCCAATGATTTGATCTTCTGAATGATTCAATCTCACATACCTAGGAGTCTTCTGACTCTTTGTTCCTCTTCCCAATTCTTCAGTTACTGTAGAATTTTCTGATACTATTGGAGTAAATAGTTCAACATTATGTTCTTGTGTAGGTGCTACCAATTTAGATATAATCATTTCCACCATCAATTCCTTCTCATAAACTCTTATTTGACCTCTATTCAACTCATCTACTTTGACATTAGCACTTTCCACAATTCTCTGCTATCTCTTGTTATAGCATCTATATGCTTTGATTTCATTAGAATAACTAAGAAATATGCCTTCATCACATCTATGATCAAATTTTCTAATGATATCATCTCTCCTGATATAACATTTACTACCAAAGATTCTGAAATACTTAACTGTAGGTGTATTGCCAAACCACAATACATAAGGTGTCTTATCGGTTTATCCTTTGATATGTACTCTATTGTATGTGTATATCATCATGCTCATATATTCTCTCTAGTAGAAATGAGGTAGATTAGCTTCCACCATCATAGTTCTAGTTGTATCCAAGATAGTTTTGTTTTTCCTTTCCATAACTCCATTTTGTTGAGGTGTCTGGGGAGCAAAAAATTGTCATCTTATACCATGCTTCTCACCAAAGTTATTAAACTCACCGGATGTGAATTCTCCACCATGATCTAACCTCAAACATTTAATCTTCAATCCTGTCTCATTTTCCACTTTAAACTTAAAGATTTTTAACTTTTTAAATGCATCAAATTTTTCCCTTAGAAAAGTAACCCACATCATTCTAGAATAATCATCAATGATTAGCATGAAATATCTATCACCTTGAAAACTTCTAACTCTAGCAGGGCCACACAAATCTGTATGAATAAGATCAAGACCATAATTAGATTTATCTTGTATACTCCTAAAAGAGGTTCTGACCTATTTACCCATTTGATGTTCTTTACATACCAGATTATAGGGCTTTGCAATCTTAGGTATATCTCTAACTACCTTAGTTGAACTGATATTCACTTGACACAACCTTTTATGCCATAGCCAACTCTCATCATTTTTTGCAATCAAACATGTCTCCTCATCGAAATTCAAATGAAATATATTACCTTTTGTTTGTGTACCGGTTGCAATCTCCAAATCAAATCTGTTAACTATCGTGCCCAAACTTTTGGGGTAAAAACAGAACAAATTTTTTTTTTTGAAACACCTAAATTCTCAAAATAATCTACATTTAAAGTGAAATCAAATATAGTCTTGTCTTAACTAGGATGTAAATAGAATTGTTTTCTAAAACTGGATTAATTAGCCAACTCAAATAAGTGACATTAATTAATCCCAAGAGGGTTGTCACAATTTAGTTAGTTAATTTAATTATCTTAATTAAGTTGCCGCTAATTAAAATTGAGGGATAATTAGATATCTCAAATGCATTTAAATCATTCTTGACCAATTAATGATAATGCTATCTTAAATTAATTAATTGAATGCGCACAAATTCATTATTTAAATCTAACTGATAAGGGTTCAATTTCCACAATGTCATTTGTCAAATAAATCCAATTTTATGCTATAGTTAATTTTAATTTGCCCTAAACCTTTAAATTTGACGATATAATTAATCTGGCCAACATTGGCCTCAAAAGCTAAAATTTTGTAAAAATAATTAATAATTTTCAATTATTAAATTTTCCCAATTTAAAATATAACTTAACTTCCATATTTGATTTAATATATCAAATAACTATATAGTTTCCCTAGTTGAATAAATTAAATCAACTATGCGATTAATGTATCCATATAACATTAATCCTCCATTTTAAATTATATAAAATAAACTATATTAAAAATTAATTTTCTCCCACATCAAATAAGGAGTTTTAAATTAATAACACATAAGGCTAAAAGTATATGGGGGGGAATCATTTCCAAAAATTGGAAAGTATTTCCCCCTCTCCTTATTTTAATTTATTATATGTTTTTTTAAAATCTCAAACCCTAACTAGGGTTGAGTAATTTTTCTTATATTTTATTTAAATCCACTTATTAATCTCTTTCTTTTATTGTTATATTATTAGCTAACCCTAATATTCTTTTTCCTTTTATTTGTATGCAAACCCTAATCCAGATTTGGATTAGGGTTGCATATTTTACCCAAAAAAAAATCCTAAACTAATGTATTCCCTTTACCCTAATATCTTTTTGTCTCTTTTTTTTTGTGTTGTATGTGTGCATGTGTTATGCAGGGCCGAACCAGGGCATGGTGGCACCTAAATGGATAGGCACAGGCCGAAGGAATGTTGGGCTTCACAAAGGGCTCCCCCCCAATCACCATTGTGTTTACACATAGTGGCGGGTAGTGCTGTCCACTGTGTGCACCCATGGTGGCGGTCGGTGTCGTCCACTATATGTACACATAGTTGCCGCCGGTGCCACCCACTGTGTGTAAGCACAGTGGCGGCCGCAGGCCATCCACTGTGTTTACACACAATGGCAGCACCTCCCACGTCGACCACTATGTTTAAACATAGTGGCTCGGCCCGTGAGCCATCCACTATGTTAACACACAGTGGTTCAGCCTATGACCCCCGATTTTGTTTATTTTTTTATATTTTTTTTGTTTATTTAAATATATATATATATATACAATCAGGTTTTAAACATATACTAATGTTTTTTCATTTATGTACATTTTTTTTTAGATGTATATATATATATATATATATATATATAACTACAAATGCATATCTAGTTCTTTGGGTTAGGATTTTTTATTTAAATAATTTTATACATTAGCATGCAGTTCTTCTCCGCTTTTTTTTTTTACAGCAATATATTTTTTTTTTGTTTTAAAGCTTGCAAGAGTTGATAAAATAATGACATCATTTCAATGGTTATATGTTTCATTTCTTAGGTATGATTTATTTTAATATGCAACATTAGGAGTAATGACAATATATAAAATACACAACATGTTAAATATTTCATGTAGTTCATTTCTTCAATAAAAATTATTACATCTAGGTTCATTTTCTGCAATGCTAAAGAGGAAAAATGATAGAATTTAAAAGTTAAAAAAACAACTCCATAAGCCTAGAAATCATTTAAAATAACTTTAGAGATGGATTATTAAATCTATCTAACCATATTCTGTATTAGGAATGAATAAATAACTAGAACTAAGTAATTAATTTTTATTTTACTAACATTTCCACTTTACTACTTCCTATTACTACCTTTATACTTCCTGCATCTTCTTTTTTTTTAATAAATAAATGACAGAATTAAATAAATGATAGTAGCATATTACACTCTAGAAAACACTTAGAAACTTACAAAAAAAAATGCAGAAACTTTTATTCCTCTATTATACATTTATCCATGAATTGTGATTTCAACTTAAAAAAAAAATGCATTGTTTATAAGAAAAACTTGAATACAATATGTCACTTTTACAAATGGGTGAAATACCCAACTAGTCTCTCATCCCTAATAGATGAGGACTTAACTTAAATAACACTTTTCTATCCTTCCAAAATAATTACAATAATTACAGAATTATTTCTTTCTTTCTGCAACTAAGATGTAACTCCTAGCTTTCCTTTCCAAGCAACTTGCATACAATCATAAGGTTGTGACCATGGGGTACTCACCTCCCAGCCTAGGCTTACTAGAAGCCACCCCCGAGCTTGGAGAACCAAGTCCTAGATGAGTTACAATCAAGCAAATACAAACAAGCAAAGGAGAAAACATAACAAACACATTCTCATTCCCAAGCTGAAACTTCATCACATAATGTGATGTTTTACTGGGGTGGAAGTGGACCAAGTATCCTAGAGGAGATCTGCTAGATAGTAACTCATAGCCAACTCATGGCATCCAAGAAAACACCACAAAACTCATCTTAACCCCCATATCCTTATGACCCCCAAAAGGCAAACATGCCATATTTGCTCCCCTTATGACCCCCGAATGCATAAACTGAACTATGTAGAAAGGGTCACCTGGACAAACCCTTGAGATCACTCTTATGATGAGAGCCTCTCACTCTAAGGCTATCAAACTCCTTCCACCACCAAGACCATTTTGCCCTCCCAAGGGTAAGATAGTCTTGGATACTCCCAAACACAACAAAATGCATAAACAGAAATAGAAAAAGAATCACATAGAACTTTCACAAATACAATGCAAGATACAACATATACATTCAAGCATCCTACATACAGATTTCAAATAACAAGTAAGAAAACACCAACCTTGAATCTGCCAAGGGTATTCTAGGGGAAAGCTTGGAGAAGAGCAGCCCAATCCACAAATCTTTTCTGCAACACTTAGCCAAAATTCCTATCCCAAAACTGGTTTCTTTTCAAATTTGCAAGATTTCTAAAAATGGAGAGTGGGTGATTACCTCACTAAGCTTCAATCTCTAGCCTAAGAAGGCTTCTCTCACTCCTTCCAACCTATTGGATAGAGTGAGGGACTCCCATTGGTTGGTCTTCCCTAGGTCTTACACACTCCCTAACCAAGGCACCTAAAGAAGAGGAATGAAATGGGGAAAAAGAATTACACCTATCAAGGAGGTTATCTAACCAAGGATGGCACTCCTATAGATCGAATTCGTCCATCTTGGGAAAACCACTTTTTTGGGTGGTTAAACAAGCCCTAAGGGAAAGACACATGGCCAAATTTGGCCCTCACCCATAGTTACCCCATGAGGCCTAATAAAAATGCTCTAAAATAGACTTGAGGAGTTGATTTAACCCTTAAAAAGTCCACCTTAAGTTAACCTACGGGTCAACTCTAAGTTGACCCTCCTTGTGGCTCACTATCCTAGGTTTCTTGGTACCTTCAAAGATAATTAGGAGATATAACAATTAAACAAAAATAAAACTCTCCAAAAAGTGACATGACAATTGCCAACACAACATACAACATATGTGTCAAGTGACACTACAAAATAATTCCACATCACAAATACACACATGGCAATTGTCCCTTGAATGATTTAGACAAATTTAATGAATACAATTTACACACATGCAAAAAATTATGTTTATGAATAAAATACGATACATATGGGGTGTTGTCTCTCCAAATAGACAACCCCTAGTTTTATGAACGTACATAGGCCTAGGCTTGATTCTCCATAATATTTCCATGGTCACATGTATAATTTCTTGTGCATCTCAATTTAAATATTAGTACTTTCCAATAGCCTCATATAATATAAAACACATAATTAAGAATACAATTCAATCATTCTACATAGAATTGACATTATACCATACAATTTGCCACATATCAAAGCAATTCACATAAGCAATTCATCATAACCCTCATAATTTAATCCATTCATAAGATATGCAACATATTTCTAGCATCATACTAAAGTCCTGCAAATCAAATAATGACATACATCATCTTAATGTTACCCTATTCTAGGATCATACAAAATTCTTTATCCACAAAGCATAGAAATGAAGCATCCATATATCAATGTTATCAAATTCATGGGATCATATAAAGTTCTATATCCATAATGCATAAAAATAAAGCATCCATAATAGTTCCAACATGAAAATCACTGAGAAGCTAGCATGGGTCAGGGTAGGGCCTCACACCCTCCCCCTCTAGGCATGAATGTTCTCCTGGAGTTCATGAAAAAGATGAGGGTACTGTGATCTCATACATGTTGCATCCTCCCATGAAGTTGTAAACTCATCATAGCAATCCCACTAGACCCTAACCTGGTCTAGCTCTCGACCTTGAAGGGCCAACATCCAAAGAGCCAAAATGCAGATGGGCTCCAAAGCTAGCTATCCATCTGACTCCACCGGCAAGGAATCCCAATCTAAAATATGAGATTCATCATAGATATACTTCTTCAAAACTGATACATGAAACACATCGTGGATGCATGATAGGTTAGGTGGCAAAGCTAGGTGATAAGAAACTGTTCCTATCCTCTCAAGGATCTCAAAAGGTCCGACAAAGTAAGGTGTGAGCTTAGAACCCTTTCCATAATGGATTAGACTCTTATGCGATCACACTCTCAAAAAAACTCTATCCCAAACCATGTAACTCTGGTCTATCCTCTTTGCATCTGCATATTTCTTCTGCCTATCCTGTGCCTCTCTAAGGAATTGTCTAATCAAAAATACCTATTGCTCCATATCATGAACCATCTTAGGACCTATAGCCACTCTATCCTCAATATGATCCCAACTCAAAGGTGTCTTGCAAGGTCTGCCATACAAAGCCTGAAAAGGTGGCATCTCCAAAGAAGTGTGATGCCCATTATTGTAGGCAAACTCTACTAAATGAAGGTACTCCTCCCATCTGGTTTGATGATCCATGATGTACATGTGAAGCATATCCTCTAACACCTGGTTAACCTGCTCTATTTGTCCATCCATCTTCAGATGATAGGCTATGTTGAAATTGAGCTTGGTGCCCATAATTGCCTATAATTCCTTCCAAAAGGAAGAAGTGAAGAGGGAATCCCTATCAGAAATAATCTTGCATGGAACACCATGAAGCCTAACAATGTCTCGCAAGAATACCTATGCCACTACTGGTGCTGTGAAGGTAGTACAAACTATTGATAAGTGGGCCACTTTGGTCAACTTTTCAACTATCACCAAGATAGCATCATGGTGACGAGATGACATGGGAAGACCAATGATGAAATCCATGGATATAGTATCCCACTTCCACTCTGGTATAGCATGAGACTAGGGTAACCCACTAGGATGGCAGTTCTCTACCTTGACTCTCTAACACTCAAGGCATCAGGCTACTACATAAGTGATAAGCTGCTGCATACTTGGCCAATGATATAATTGCCTCAAATCTGCATGCATCTTCTTAACCTCGGGATGTGTCGCATAAGGAGCTCTATGAGCCTCCATGACAATGAACTCTTGCAATCCCTTGGGAAAAGGTACATAGATGCACCCTCTTTGGTGTAATAGTCCATCGGATTCTAATGAGTAATCCACATACTTCCCTTCCAAGATCTTCTGAGATTGAATCGTCTAACAAACCTCTAGATACCATCCATCTTCAGGTGACCGCTACAATATATAGTCTCTCAAATCTGTGCTCATAGATATGGTGTATACCTCATGTCATCTCCTACTCAAGGCATCTACAACTACGTTCAACTTCCCTTTGATGTAGTGGACATCAAAATCATACTCGCAAAGGAACTCCATCCATCTCCTCTGACGGGCATTAAGATTAGGCTAGGTGAAGATGTACTGCAAACTTTGATGGTCTGAATGAAGCTCGAAGTGATGACCCAAAAGGAAGTGTCTCCACCTCACAAGTGCATGTACTATTGCTGCAAGATCTAGGTCATGCATAGGGTAGTTAAGCTTGTGAGTCTTAAGTTTTCTAGACTCGTACGCTATAACTCTACCCCCCTGCATAAGGACTGCTTGTAATCAATCCAAGGAAGCATTTTTGCATACCATGAAATCGGTCGTGGGGTTTGGCACAATAAGAATAGGTGCACTAGTGAGTTCCCTTTTCAGATCCTGAAAAGCCCTCTCACACTTCTCTGTCCACTCAAATTTCTTTCCCTTTCACTGGAGGGATGTGATGGGGTGTGCAACTCTAGAAAATCCCTCAACAAAGCATCTATAGTATCCTGCTAAACCCATGAAGCTCCTGACCTCTGTCACACTGGTTGGTGCTAGCCAATCCATGATAGCTTTGATCTTTGATGGGTCAACTGAGATCCCATCACTGGATATAACATGCCCTAGGTACTTGACCTCTGATCTAAAGAAAGCACATTTCAACAAACTACCAAACAACTGGTTGTCCCTCAAACACTGCAAAACCTACCTCAAATGCTCCTCATGCTCCTTCTCATTCTGAGAATATATCAATATGTCATCTAGGAACACAATCACAAATCGGTCGAGGAAGGTGCAGAATACCCCATTCATGAGACTCATGAATACAGCTGGAGCATTTGTAAGACCGAATGGGACCATAGTGAACTCATAGTTGCCATATCTGGTGTGAAACATGGTCTTGTAGATATTGCTTTCCACAATCCTCAACTGATGATACCCTAACTTCAGATCTATTTTGGAAAACACTTTAGCACTCTGAAGCTGATCAAACAAGTCATTGATCCTGGGCAAGGGATAGCAGTTCTTGATGGTTACTTTATTCAATTGCCTGTAATCTATGCATAACCAAAGGGACCTATCCTTCTTCTTCATGAAGATGACTGGTGTGCCCCAAGGGGAGACACTAGGATGAATGTGACCCTTCTCTAAGAGTTCCTCTAGCTGCATCTTGAGCTCATTAAGCTCATGTGTGGTCATCCTATAAGGTGCTCTCAAAACTGGCTCAGCTCCTGTCACCAAATCTATGTGGAAGTCAATCTCTTTGCTAGGTGGCATACCGGGTAACTCAACTGGAAACACATCTGCAAATGCCTCAAGGATGGGATGATCATCTAGGGAAGGCTCCCTCTCATTTTCTTCCTCTCTATCACTGATGGTGATAGAAAAAAATTGGCATCCCTTGTGCATGCTCTGCTTAAGTTGCATAGTGGAAATTATACGAAGAGACACGGGCCTCTGAATCCCAGTGATTACTATGGGAGCACCATGATCATCCTCGCACATGATCTTTTTTAGGTGACAATCCATCTTGGCTCTATGGGCGTAAAGCCAATCCATGCCAAGTATGATGCCATAAGATTCGAGTGGTGTAACTCTAAGGTCTACTATGGTGGTGGTATTACCAATCTAGAGTGGACATCCCCTAACCTCTGAATCCACCGACACTCTAGCCCCTAATGCTAACTCCACTTCCCAACTGACACCTTGCGTAACTACCACTAGCCCACAACGCTCCACAACCAATGGAGATATAAAGGAGTCAGTCACTCCTGAGTCAAATAATATAGAAATACCACTACCTCTGATCATACCTATAGCTCAATGACTATGGCCTGATGCTCTACCTGGCAGTTGTCAACCGCTATGAAGACTATATGGGACTTGCCCATATCTCCAACTGTAGGCTCTGATGCTACCATCCTCTGATTACCTACCATCTGACCCTGCAAACACTCTCTCACCATATGCCCCATGGCTCCACATGTGAAACAAGCACCACATGCCTAAAAATGTGTGCCTTGAGGTCTAGAGTAAGGCTTCCCACCTGTCCTACTCGAACCACTATACCCACCCCTGGAGGACTGTTGAGTCTATGCTGGAGGTGTGTATGTACCTTGTGCCCTCTGGTCATGTCTAGGACCCTATGACTACCACTGCTTAGGCTTAAAGCCCTACTATCCTTGAGGGGGCCTCTGCCTATGACTCTATTGTGATAGCTATGGAGGAGGGGGTTTATAGGACCTCAATGCATTTCAGTGGTTGCCTTTCTAGTGGGGTTTCTGAAACCTGAAAGACTAGGGTGTCGGGTTTTGGTTCTGAAACCAATCCCTCGTGTCATGCAGCCTGACCTGAATCTCCTCAGCTATCAAGGCCTTCTCCATGGAAACCCGAAGGCTCCCAGGAGTGGCCATCTTCACTGGTCCTACTATCTCGACATTAGGTCCCCTGATAAATCGGTTGATGAGAAGCTTCTCATCCTTCAAGTAGTCTACATAAGGTAGGAGCTCAATGAACTTGCTCTCGTACTGGGTCACTAAGAGACCCTTCTGCTGGAGTTCATGGAACTCATCGATCCTACATTGTTTGAAGTTCTCTGACAGGTACCTCTCCCTAAACCTCTTTGTGAAGATCTCCCATGTGAGGGTGTCTACAATTAGACCACACTTGAATTCCTCCTATTTCCACCATGTGGAGGCTGTTGATCTCAAAAGGTGGACTGCAACTCATGCCTTCAGATTGCTTTCATAAGAATGCAATACGAAGCACCAATCCAGGCTCAAAAGCCAAGCCTCATCCTCTACCCCATCGGTAGATCCACTAAAAGATGGTGGTTGGAGGTGCAAAACCTCTTTGATCAGATCCCCTAGTTCTTGACATGTCCTCTTAATATAAACATGTGCGGATATCGAAGGTGGTCAAGGTAGATGAACAAACTCAGGCTCATGCTCAACCTGACCCTCTATGGGATTAGGAGGTGGAATCCTACTCCGTTCCCTATCCGTTGACCTATGGCTCCCTGAGTTCTGGTTTTCTACATGACGATCGACTGCTAGGAGCCTATCCTGCACTATCTCAATCAGGTTCTGAAGTGCTAATAGGATGTCTCGGTTTGGGTCAACCGATGGTTTAGGAGGGGCCTCTGGGTTCCCTTCTGGAACTGGTTCCTCCCTATCAACATCCTCACATGCCATACGTGTACGCTTAGGACCCCTTCTGCGCTTGCGAGCTTGTCGTGTAGTCGAAGGCATCTTTACGAGAAAATAAAATGAAAATAAAATAAAAAATAATTTTTAGAGAAAAATTTAATTAATTAAATAATTAAAAAGAAACATAATGGAGAAAGGTTCCTAGTGTTGCAAACCTTTCTCTGATACCAAAATGTCATGCCCAAACTTTTGGGCTAAAAACAGAACAATTTTTTTTTTTTGAAACACCTAAACTCTCAAAATAATCTACATTTAAATTGATATCAAATATAGTCTTGTCTTAACTAGGATGTAAATAGAATTGCTTTCTAAAGCTAGATTAATTAGCCAACTCAAATAAGTGACATTAATTAATGAAGGTTAATTAATCCCAAGAGGGTTGTCGCAATTTAGTTAGTTAATTTAATTATCTTAATTAAGTTGCCGCTAATTAAAATCAAGGGATAATTAGATATCTCAAATGCATTTAAATCATTCCCGACCAATTAATGATAATGCTAGCTTAAATTAATTAACTAAATGCACGCAAATTCATTATTTAAATCTAACCGATAAGGGTTCAATTTCCACAATGTCATTTGTCAAATAAATCCAATTTTATGCTATAGTTAATTTTAGTTTCCCCTAAACCTTTAAATTTGATGATATAATTAATCTAGCCAACATCGGCCTCAAAAGCTAAAATTTTGTAAAAATAATTAATAATTTTCAATTATAAATTTTTCCCAATTTAAAATATAACTTAACATCCATATTTGATTTAATATATCAAATAACTATATAGTTTCCCTATTTGAATAAATTAAATCAACTATGCGATTAATGTATCCATATAACAGTAATCCTCCATTTTAAATTATATAAAATAAACTATATTAAAAATTAATTTTCTCCCACATCGAATAAGGAGTTTTAAATTAATAACACATAAGGCTAAAATTATATGGGGGGGGAATCATTTCCAAAAATTGGAAAGTATTTCCCCCTCTCCTTATTTTAATTTATTATATATATTTTTTAAATCTCAAACCCTAACTAGGGTTGAGTAATTTTTCTTATATTTTATTTAAATCCACTTAATAATCTCTTTCTTTTATTGTTACATTATTAGCTAACCCTAATATTCTTTTGCCTTTTATTTGTATGCAAACCCTAATCCGGATTTGGATTAGGGTTGCATATTTTACCCAAAAACAAATCCTAAACTAATGTATTCCCTTTACCCTAATATTTTTTTGTGTTGTGTGTGTGTTATGCAGGGCTGAACCAGGGCATGGCAACAGCTGAATGGATAGGCAGAGGCTGAAAGAATGTTGGGCTTCATAGCGGGCTCCCCTTCGGTCACCACTGTGTTTACATAAAGTGGCAGACAGTGTCGTCCACTGTGTGCACCCACGATGGCGGTCGGTGTCGTCCATTGTGTGTACACACAGTGGTGGCCAGTGTCGTCCACTGTGTGTAAGCACAGTGACGGCTGCGGGCCATCCACTATGTTTACACACAGTGGCGGTACCTCCCACATCGACCACTATTTGTAAACATAGTGGCTCGACCCATGAGCCGTCCACTGTGTTAACACATAGTGGTTCGGCTTATGCCCCCCCGATTTTATTTATTTTAATTTTAATTTTTTTGTTTATATATATATATATACAATCGGGTTTTAAACATATACTAATGTTTTTTCATCTATGTGCATTTTTTTTAGATGTATATATATATATATATATATATATATTTATATAAATAAAACTACAAATGCATATCCAGTTGGGTTAGGATTATTTTTTTGAAATAATTTTACACGTTAGCATGTCGTTCTTCTCCCCTTTTTTTTCTAACAACAATATATATATATATAAAGCTTGCAGGAGTTGATAAAATAATGGAAGCATTTCAATGGTTATATATTTCATTTCTTAGGTATGATTTAATTTAATATGTAGCATTAGGAGTAATGATAGTATATAAAATACACAGCATGTTAAATATTTCATGTAGTTAATTTCTTCAATAAAAATTATTACATCTAGGTTCATTTTTTGCAATACTAAAGAGAAAAAATGATAGAATTTAAAAGGTAAAACAACAACTCCATCAGCCTAGAAATCATTTACAATAACTTTAGAGATAGACTATTAAATCTATCTAACCATATTCTATATTAGGAATGAATAAATAATTGGAACTAAGTAATTAATTTTTATTTTACTAACATTTATGCTTTACTATTCCCTATTACTACCTTTATACTTCCTACATCTTCTTTTTTTTTTAATAAATAAATGATAGAATTAAATAAATGACAGTAGCATATTACACTCCAGAAAACACTTAGAAACTTACAAAAAAGAATGCAGAAACTTTTCTTCCTCTATTTTACATTTATCCATGAATTGCGATTTCAACTTAAAAAAACAAGATGCATTGTTTATAAGAAAAACTTGAATACAATATGTCACTTTTACAAATGGGTGAAATACCCAACTAGTCTCTCATCCCTAATAGATGAGGACTTAACTTAAATAACACTTTTCTATCCTTTGAAAATTATTACAATAATTACTGAATTATTTCTTTCTTTCTGCAACTAAGATGCAACTCCTAGCTTTCCTTTCCAAGCAACCTGCATGCAATCATAAGGCTGTGATCATGGGGTGCTCCCGAGCTTGGAGAACCAAGTCGTAGATGGGTTACACTCAAGAAAACACAAACAAGCAAAGGGGAAAACATAACAAACACATTCCCATTCCCAAGCTGAAACTTCATCACATAATGTGATATTTTACTTGGGTGGAAGTGGACCAAGTACCCTTGAGGAGATTTGCTGGATAGTAACTCATAGCCAACTCATGGCATCCAAGAAAACACCACAAAACTCATCTTAACCCCCATATCCTTATGACCCCTGAATGCATAAACAAAACTATGCAGCAAGGGTCACCTAGACAAACCCTTGAGATCACTCTGATGATGATTGCCTCTCACTCTAAGGCTGTCAAACTTCTTCCACCCCCAAGACCATTTTCCCCTCCCAAGGGTAAGATAGTCTTGGATACTCCCAAGCACAACAAAATGCATAAACAGAAATAGAAAAAGAATCACATAGAACTTTCACAACTACAATGCAAGATACAACATATACATTCAAGCATCCTACATACAGATTTCAAATAACAAGTAAGAAAACCCTAACCTTGAATCTTCCAAGGGTATTCTAGGGGAAAGCTTGGAGAAGAGCAGCCCAATCCACAAATCTTTTCTGCAACACTTAACCAAAATTCCTATCCCAAAACTAGTTTCTTTTCAAATTTGCAAGTGTAGATAGAAATCTGGAATTCATCAAAGCAAATAGACATTTAAACTAGCTCAATCACGAAAACTCAATTGCAATGATAAGAAAACCTACAAACATTCAATAGAGATATGAAAATAAAACATTCAATTCAAATGCAAACCATCACAAATGTGAATGTCTCCTCCATGATTCTCCATTGTCCTTCTTTCTCCTTCAAATTGATTTGTTTTGTGGATCTCACCTACAAGTGCATAAGCATAATATGAAAGCAAGATTGACAAGACGACAACGTAAGAATACTAGAAGCGTGATTGATTTGGGGATCCTTTGATTGAACAAATTCATCCAATTTATAGACAAATTGGAGAAATGACAAGATTAGAATGAAGAGATTTGAAAGGAAATTTCAAATCAAGAATGACAAATATGACAAATTATGATAAAATTGACACTTTCTATGCAAGATTGATTGATTGACAAATTATGACAAAATTGACAAGGTTGCTATGCAAAATTGATTGATTGACAAATTATGACAAATTTGTTATGTCATTCCCATGAAATTAGGAGAAATATTAGAAAAATAGGAGAAAATAGAAAATTAGATGAATTAGAAATTAGGAAATTAGAAAATTAGGTAAATTAATTAATAATTTTTCATTCATTAATCAATTCACAAAAAGAGGGAGGAATTAGTTAGCCAATTAAATAAATATTTAATTGTGACAAGAAGACTTAGGATAAATAAATAAATAATTTAATCTAGAGGGAAAATGACAAACAAGGTTAAATGAATAAATCATAAAACCCTAGAAGATGAATTAGAAATGCAAGGACGACAATTAGGTCTTGACAAAAGATCATTGATGTCGATTCGATCATGATTTTGATTAACAAAGGACCAATGCTGACAAATGATTTGATTGATAAATGTGCCAATTGATGAGGAACAATGACTAATTGATCCAAATTGACATGATTGAGAAGGATGACAATCGATGACAAATTGATCGCAAAATGACAAGATTGAAAATGACAACGATCGATGACAAATCGATCACAAAATGATGAGATTGAAAATGACAATGATTGATGACAACTTGATCGCCAGATGACAAGATTGAAAATGACAACAATCGATGATAAATCGATCGCAAGATGACAAGATTGAAAAGAGGACAAAACCCTAATTAGGATTGACGATGTCCAAAATGATGACAAATGAACACGCACATTGATACGACAGGGTAAGATCGACCAAAATCATGACTGAAGATTATTATCGACAAGACTAAATTTGAAAGCGATACAAATGAAGAATGTAGAAGAAGGACTCGATGCTCGCAAATGATAAAGACCAAGTGCACAACATAGAAGAAATGTTAATGCGATGCAAAAACCCTAAAATAAGGCAATGCGCCAATGTTAAAGTATGACTTTGCAAGCGTTGACCATTTTTAGATGTCTACATTTTGCCCCTCTTTGAGACAATGCGATTTTAAGCGTTGTTTCAAAGAAAAACAATGAAAATGCCCCAGACACTGACAATGACACATGCATGCCCCCTTGAGGAATTGGCCGGAAACATCTAGAAAAGAGGCCAATTGATCAATAAGAATGATAGAAAATGATAGGAGCAAACAGACTTAAAATCGGGGATCGGATACACAAATGACATGCAATTGAATGTGCAAAAGACCACGACCAGCATAAGATGGAGAGAGTGCATGTCCATCTATGCACTAAAAAAGATCTATAAATGAGACAAAGAGAGTGAAAAGAGCTCATTTGCACTAGCCAAAGTGGAGGATTCTTTTGCTCTGGAAAAGGATGCTTGCATAGAGATGGTGAACATTCCAATGGAAGATCACCTTGGGGAATGTGTACACACCTACAGATGACTAGATGACGCAGGAGCAACGGTATGTATATCAAAAACCCATACTGTCAATTTCATGAATTTTACTCACTTGTGAGACATTGCGGGGCCCATAGGGAATGAAAAAAATGACTTTTGCACCTGTGTGGGTGCATCTTGTGCTTGTGTAGGATGTCCTACACTTGTGTAGGGTATACAGGCACAAGTTGATGCTACACAGGCACAGGACATGGTACACAGGCGCAGTTGTGCACTAGGAACCCTAATTTGACCAAAAACACCATGCGAATGATCCTGAAAAGGGGAATAAGAGTAGGATAGGTTAAAATAGATAAAGAACACCCTAATTTGTGGATGAAACAAGGAAATGCAACCCATAGGAGTAAACCCTAAAACTAACAAAGTGTGCCCCAATTGTGATGCAAAACCGATAGTATCCACTGATTATGCGAGAGAACCGCCCTGACTGCTTCATGTTACGACATAGACTCAGGAGCACGGACAGAGATACATTAGCAGAGCTTGGATTATACTATATTGCATTCATGCCTGAGATTAGGGAAAACACAGGACTACTGATCGCATTAGCAAAGAGATGGCATTCAGAGACTTCCTCTTTCCATCTGGTGACTAGAGAGGTGACTATGACACTAGAGGATGTATGGCGCATCCTCCGCATTCCAATTCATGGGGAGATGATAGAGTATGACCCAGTGATAGGGAAAGACACTTTGTGCAGATTATTTGAGTGTGAGGTAGATGATCTAGATATCGTAGAGAGGGAGATTGGCTGGGAGACCATGGCATCATAGTATGATCAGCGATATGTGGTGATAGTAGTGGTTATAGCATGCCTATTAGTAGGGGATAGATGAGGACATGGATTCCCTATTGGATGGGGAAGAGTGCTAGAGTGGATGGCGATAGAGGGGACTATATATGCATGGGGACCATGTGTGCTTGCTATGCTATATTTTCAGTTGTATCAGATAGCATACCAAGGGGTACAGACTTTGAGTTATGGAGTCACACTGTTACAGGTATGGGCATTTGAGCATATAGCCATATGTCAACCGATTGTAGAGAGATAGGTAGTACCTCATCGACCATATGTGTACTACTATGGGGGAGCACTGAGACAGGGTCCATTTGGATACATACTATATTGGTGACATGAGCTAGATAGATTGAGAGAGTTCACCTGGAGGCCATATGTTGATTGCCTTGGATGGTCAGATGATAGTGATGAGCTACCATATTGTAGATAGGAGAGATACCTAATTGGGAAACCAGTGAATTGCCAGAGAGTGATTGAGATGTACTTGCTAGAGAGAGTCAGATGATAGTTTGGAGAGAGACAGGATGTACCTAGAGGGATTGCACACTTTGCCTGATCTCATAGAGAGACGAGTCAGTGGGGGAGGATGATTCAGCCACACATAGCATATGCCAAATTCACATAGCTACAGTAGAGATAGTGGGATTGGAGATCAGATGTGGTGGATGTCGGGATGACAGAGGAGTATGAGCGATGGTTTGCACGACAACAGCCAATGCCATTGACAGATCCTGATATTCTGGTACCTAGGAGACAGGAGGACTTCCCACTCGCTGGAGAGGATGAGGGAGATGATGAGGATAGAGATGAGGATGAGGATGGAGATGATGATAATGAGGAGGAGGATGAGGACAGAGATGATGATGATGACGAGTATGAGCCAGATTCGGCCGATCAGGAGTCATTGCAGGATATACCCATAGAGCCGGAGACAACTAGCATAGAGGAGATGGAGATATGTAGGGCTACCATAGGGAGTCAACATGATCACATTGTGATAGTAGAGAGACAGAATGCTATCTTGAGGATAGAGCAGGATCAGTTCAGAGTAGAGATAGCCAGATTGACAATAGCTCGAGATATAGCAATAGCGTAGGCACAACAAGCAGAGCAGAGAGTGATTGAGTTTATTGGGTCAATTAGGGATGCCAGTGCACGTGAGATGGCACAGATGTTGGTAGAGACCGAAGAGGAGATACACCATTGGAGGACACTATATGAGAGTGTAGTTCCATCAGAGTAGAGAGTAGCATCATATCAGGCATGATCAAGGATAGAGAGTAGGCCACATTCTAGGAGGTCAGCGAGCAGCATGGGGGTGAGTGGACCTAGGAGACCACCACAGCTAGGACTAGGGACAGGAGGGACATCATCCTTGAGGCAGGGTAGGGATGAGGAGGATAGAGGGAGTACCCAATCATAGAGGCACGTGCTCCTTATGACAAAGACATATGTAATTTGACATTATGTATTCAGCCTGCGGGCCATACTTAGGACTGACAGTCCAATTTTGTACTCCGATATTATTTTGATATATGATATGATATGCAACTATATGATGGGATGCAATGTGTTATGGCTTATGTTTACTTTCCATGTATGGATGGCTTATGCAATGTTTATGTACCCTTGTGGGACATGTATGAATGTATTTTTATGTGTTTTTGACACATTTATAAGATGAAATGGATAAAATGCTTAATATAATGCAAATGTACTAATTAATGAATGCAGGATGTAGCTTATGTTTTTGGAGATCGGAGAACTAGACTGAACTGACTACCCAAACTGATGGAAGAAATGTTAGTAAGAAGAAACTAGATAGAGGACAGTTAGAGATGAAGAAAAACTTACTTTCACCAATGCACAGAAGTAGGTGAGAACCTTTATTTGATATGGCAAAATGGATGCGGCGCAACATGGCAATGAAGGCCAAAGCGATAATGCAATCCCTTTGCATAAGACAAACACATCGCACACAAGGAATGAGTGAATCATCCTAGGGTGCATACATCAAGGGTCGAGGTATGTGCGGTGTTCACATAGTGAACGTACTTATCACAGACACCCAATGATATAGTTGCCCCAGTTTGTGACAAACATTCCACAAACAACAAACACAACAAAAAACAAAAGGGACCATGAACCATCCCGGTCACTCTAAATCACTCAGTGACATCATCGAGTAACATAGGAATATGATCGAAGATAAATCAATAAATGATAAGACTCGCTAATTCCAACAAGTCAAACAAACATCTTGATCTTCATTGTCAAAAGTTGAAAGTGTTGATAGGATGATCATGCTGCCTGGTTTCAGGGAATGCAGTACCTCATCTAAGATAGGACACAGTCTAGTGTCGAGCATACCACACCCTATATAAGACTCATGATAGTAGTGACAAGATAGAATGATATTGATGTTAAGTGAATGATATGACAATTTTAATCAGTTCGAATGTCTGGTTTGATTGAAAAGTTCATCTGTTAACACATGATTTCAGTTAAAGCACAATGTTGTAACATGTTATCTGTTTGTTGTTTACACAAATGTTTGATTGATTTGTCGTTGGATGTATGCTCAGTGATCTGTCTATGCACAAAGGGGATATTGTTGTTTTATTTTGTAGGAATTTCGAGTCTTTTTTTTTTAAATTTTTTTGTTCATTTTTTTAAGGACTTTATTTGACTTTTTAGGGATTTTTTCAAGACATTATTTGATTTTTAGGGATTTTTTTCAGGACATTATTTGATTTTTAGGGATTTTTTCAAGACATTTTAGCTGAAAATGAACACATGATTTTTTGATGTTTTTGAATGTTTTCAGGATTTTTTTCAATTTTTTTGATTATTTCAAGACATTTTTCAATTTTTATGATTTTTTTAGGACATTTTTCAATTTTTATGATTATTTCAGGACATTTTTCAATTTTTATGATTATTTCAGGACATTTTTCAATTTTTATGATTTTTTTCAGGACATTTTGCAATTTTTATGATTTTGCCCCCAGTGTCTAGCAAGGCAAGGAATATGACAGGTGAATAAATAGGCTTTCTGAAATGTTGGTGGATAGAGGGAAGACAAAGGCCTTTTATCATGGAGACAATATGAATGCAATTTTCAAGGGCTCTTGCGTGATGGGACAAGAGACTGGATATGACAATGTAAAGCAGTGACATGGCATGAGGGACATGTCAAGAGGTTTTTTGAAAAACATGTTTTGCATTTCACGTCCTTATGTTAGATCAAGATCAAGGAATGAAAAAGAGCGTATGGATAGTGATAAGATATGGATAGGATAAGCAAGACCAAGAATGGATAAGGTACATGGACTAAAGGTCAGGGTTGGCTAGGGGATAGTGGCAGAAAGTTGCAATAAGCTAGGGAATATGGATGAAAGGTTGTAATAAGCAAATGGATTAAGACCAAAAGCTATGATGGACTAAAAGCTACAAACAAGATGCATGATGCTCATGAAGATCTTCATCCTTGTCAAGATCAAAGGTGCAAAAGAGAAATTGGACATGAGGGACAATAGGATATGAAGGGTAATGATAGGGGTTTGATAGGATAATGGAACAATGAAGGACAAAAGGATATGATAAGATAAAACCTATTCCCAAGTACGGTATGTAAGAAGCTCATAGATTATGCATGATGCCTGTTTGCCAGGTTTTCATCACGGTACTTGCCCAAGGCACCTGTTTGCCAGGTTTTCACCAGTGGACAAATTATTTTTGCGTTATTTTTTTTTCTTTTGTCTCTTTTTTCACTTTTTTTTTTTTTTGACTTTTTCAATAGAAGATGGACACATGATAGGGGATGGAAGAAGGACTCAAACATATTTTTGTTTGGACAGTAGCCTTGAAAAAAATGGACCATGACCTTTAAAAGTATGCTCAAAGACATTGGTAGGATAAGGACATGGAAAAAGAGATGAAATTAAGCCAAGGATTTATGCAAAGGATGGAATCAAAGGGATCGAAGGATGGAAAATATGCATTAGATAATGGATAGGGTATTGGAAGAATTTTGCTTGAGTGGATAGAAATGTTGGCAAGATTGACATTGGCACACACCTTGAGGGGTGATGAACTGATGGAGGAAAAATGTATTTTGGATATTGAGATTTTGACGAAGGAAAGGCTATGGATTTTGGGACATAAGGGCCCAAAACGGATGAAGAAGGTGGTGGAGAAATAGACTTGGAAGGTTTGGATGGAGGAATAGCAATTTTAGATGCCAATTTTGATGTTTCTTTAGGCTTTTGTGCTTCAAGTTGTGTAGGGATCCACATGGTTTTTGATTTTTCATGCTTTTGTGGTTCCTTGGAGTGCATCGCTTGCATAAGGGATTTAGGAACCCATATATATTTTGACTTTGCTTGATTTTTCTCAGTGGGCCTTTGTGGCCTTTTGGATATTTCTTTTTCTTTATAGATCATATTGTTCTTTGTTTTGACATGTTGATTATATTGGACATGTTGATCCTTGAATACATGTGGATTGCTAGACTTATGACGTTTACACTTGGCATCCAAATTGCTTGGAGGGGGAAAGGAATGCATGGATGGATATGAATGAAGTGGAATTATTTTGGATTGATGAAATTTACTCAAGGATGTGTGCCTTTGCTGACCTTGCATAGAGGACAAAGGGATATAAGGACCTAAGATGGATGGAAAGTATGATGGAGAAGGTGTATGTTTTGATTTTGATGGAGGGATACCAAAGTCTTGAGGAGTTTCACTGAGGCCATGGCCCTTAATATTTTCTTTAACATGAAGGGATGCTTGTTTATGAAGGTCTACTCCTTTGCCTTTATGAATATCTTGACTTGTAGGATACTCTTTTCTTTGGGAAGAAGATGTGAGTCCATTATGAGGTGGATATGATATGAGAGAAATAATGAGATCTTGAAGTGGATTGGATTGCACCAAAGTGGAAGAACCCATTATGCATGTCAAGGGTTCATGAACATCTTGCACTGACATGTTAGAATCATGAGGGGGATTAGGATCATGAGGGGGACTAGGATCTTGTAGTGGACATGGTTCAATGATAGGCTCTTCAAGAGATGGAATGGGATAAATAATGGGATCATCAAAAGAAAAGAGATCTTGGAGTGTATATTGAGCATTAAGACAAGGAGATGGAGGAAACAAAAGATCTTGTGGAGGATTTAAAGGAATAATTTGATCTTGACAAGGAGGAAGATCATTGGAATCCTCTTTAAAGGTGCTTTGCTCTTGACTTTTAATGGGATCATTGGAAAGGATGGAAAGGATATCTTGATCTTTCTTAGGAAGTGGAATGCCAATGGGATTTGAAAGGACATTTTTTTCATGAAATGGAAGGGGATCATTTGGGATTGGATGGACTGGGATATCTTGATCTTGCTCGGGGAATGGAGTGTCAATAGGACTTTGGATAGTATGGACAAGAATAGGGGAATCATCGTGAGTGTCTGGAAACATGGGGTCCTGGTCAACAATTGGATGGGATGATAAGGTTTTGGGATCTTGATCTTGATATGTTTTAAGACACGTTTCTTCATGCTCTAAATTACCCTCTTGACATGGGGTTGGACTTTGGATATGCATGGGGAATTCTGACAAGGGATCAATATTTTGGCATGAAGGAAATGCACTTTGAACATTTGTGATGGATTCTAGCAAGGAATCAATGCTTGAACATGAGGAAGAGGGACTTCGAATGGGGTCCTCTAAAATAGGTAATGGCAATAAAGTGCATGGTGGCATTGGGTCTTGTATTTCTGAAACATGACAAGGATGTGCATCATGAATTGGATTATCTTAGCAATCAATTATGGATAGCCCTTGGATAATTGCATCCTTTGGTGTATTATTTGATGAGGACAATATGGAAGGTTCTTGTGAAACTTCTAAAGGTGTAGGGATAGATGCCACAGGGGAGTCAATTTGTTTGTGGGGGGATGAGGCATTGCTAGACATAAGTGTATTAGTTTGATCTTCCTCAAAGAACTCACTTGGTAATTTCCTTAAGATCCTTGCAATAAAGCCACCTTTCTTTCGAGGTTTTAACATGGTTGTATCTAAAATTTGAACTTGTTTGGCAAGGAGTTGGTTCTGGTCTAATGTCATATTTTGATATTGGACTTGGCTCAATTGTTCTGACATGTTTGAAACTTGGGTTGGTGTGTGCTACAACCTTTGTTTTTGAATTTTTGGTTGTGGTTGTTGACATTGATATTCCACCATTAGTTGAACCATTTGTGGACATTGTATAGTTGGTTGGACATATTGTTGAAATTGGACCATTGGTTGTATTGGTTGTATATGTTGAACAATTGGTTGAACCATTGGTTGTATTGGTTGAAAATCTGATTGATAGTAAACACCTTCTTGTTCTTGTTGTGGAGGCACATAATGTTGATATTGATGTTGTCTCTTTTCTTGAAATTGTTTCATCATCTCTATTTGAGAGAGGAGAGCTGGTATGTCTAATCGTTCAAGTAGAAATCTTACATCAATTGGCTCAATCTTTGGATTTCGATCTGTAAATTTTTGAAAATTTTTGGACATTTGTGATCTATTCTTCTCAATGTTCTTCACTCTTTGTTCCAATATCTCCTTTTCTTGAGCTAGTTTCTCCTCTAGTTTTTGTATTTGGAGACTTGTTTCATCATAAAAAGTTTGATCCAAGTTCTGAGACATGTAGAGATTGGATTGACATGATTGATTTCTCAATTGTGATGACATGGCTTCTTAAGAAGGTTGAGACCTCATTTCAACAAACATGTCACTATGAAAATGCAATATTTTTGGAATTTTTTTTCAAGGATGATGTATGATATGCAACTAAATGCAAACTAAACAGATGAAAATGCAATCTATGGCAAGAATGCAACCTATGTTTTTGTTCTTTTTTCAAGATTTTGATGAACTCATGAATGCAATTCTAAAAATGAGACCCTTAGGAAATTGAAATGATGTATAGACCTCAAAGGACAAAAGGACCAAGTGACAAAAGGACAAAATGACCATGTCTCCCCTATATGCTTGGATACTAAGCTAGGTTTGACCAAATGACATTGATGACAAAAAGACAAAAGTTTGATAAGGTCTAGACTTCCTAACAATAACTTAGGGTTTATCAAAGATTTGCATTACTCAAGTATGACAAAACCTAGTTTTGACACTATATGCAAAGGGAAAATTACTATGCAAATGACCCTAATATGATATGATAATGACCTAAGCTTAATGAAGAGATCTAGGGTATGCAAATGTGACCTAATGTTATGAGGACAAGGATGCAAATGCAAATGTATGACAATGTCAACCTAAGACAAAACCTAAGGTTGAATTATGAAATGGTATTACTCTAATGCAAGAGGACACATGTAAATGGATGACCCTTATTGATATGCAAAGGAGTATGACCTAGGTGAAACCTAACCTTGGTAGTTGACAATGACTTTGCAAAATGCAAACCTAGGATGAACCTAAATCTAAGTGACTTGAATGTTGAGATAGGATTTTGAAAAATGTTTGACAACCATGTTTGAAGGTGTTTTGAACTTTGTTGAATGAAATACTCTTGTGTTTAACCTTTTTTTGAATCAATTTGTCTTGTTTTTGAAATGAGACACAACTCAACTTTTGACAAGCAAAGAAGACAAGATATTTTAACTTAGACTCAAGACAATCATGCTCATTCACACATTTCTTATGGTAGGTAAGGACAGTAGGTACTTGAGAGGTAGACTCGTTATGAGATTCAAGGAGAATACATAGATGCTTGACCCCACGGGCTCCCCTCCATGGCACTCACTTCTCAGGGCAGCCAAGCATCAGTCCCCATAAAAATCTCCCCATTGCAAACTTAGTATCTCTTCCAAGTATCCGAACTCCTCCTTCTCAAGCAACTAGAAGGATTTTGGCCTCTAAATACAAGGTGTTTAATAAGGATTTCTATTAAGCGTTACTCCTTGGTGTCACGCAAGCATGATTGAGACACATGGCCCACCAAGATACCAAACAAATGTAGTCATGAAAGCATGATTTAGACAATGAGGTCCTACTTAGATGCTGATATGAGAAAGAGTCCAAGGGTCATCACTTCCCAAGTAACTACAATTCCCACGTAACCCTTCCTTCAAAGCTTTCGCCCATCAGGTATTTATTTATAGTGAGTTAGAATGCCAAGGTACTCTAGCTATGCTCACTTTGGGTCATTCCCTTCTCACGATTGTCACTTGCTTGCAAAAGAAAGAAAATGGTCGGGAAGGTAGGCCCTCTAAAGGTAACAAACAATACAAAACATGAGAATGGTATCGAAGATCTAGATTTCTAATCACCCTAAGAAGGATGCGAGCATACTCTCCTACCCTAATGTCAAACTCAACAAGAAAAGTGAACACATGTTCATTCCATCCTACTTAGCAAACATACTGGGTGCCTAATTATGAATCACAAACACAAAGTTTGGTTGGAATATAAGGCAACCTGCAAAATCACTAAGTTAGAAGTTTGATTTGTTTGGTCTTTGACTAGCGAACCTGCATAAGATTTGTTAGTAGTTTCATTCTTAGTCTTTGTCACACATAATGCCAAGGTTTTGCATAGAGAATCAGTACCAAAGAAGACCAGAATACAAGAAACAGAATGAAAATGAAAAAAAAAAAAAAAATTTAATTTACACAGGCGCAGAATGCCTCAACACGGGCGCAAAACCCATCAAGATGCACCTATGTACCTTACATAAGTGCAGAATGCCTCAACACAGGCGCAAAAGCCACCCACACAGGCGCAGAAGTGCCCACAAAGCTCTGAGTTGCCCTATTTCTTGAGTTTTTCACCTGCAAACAACTCAAAAGGCACTCAAAACATGGTTAAATGGTTAGTTCACATTGGGTTCGCCAATTAATGTAGATAGGAATCTGGAATTCATCAAAGCAAATAGACATTTAAACTAGCTCAATCACGAAAACTCAATTGCAATGATAAGAAAACCTACAAACATTCAATAGAGATATGAAAATAAAACATTCAATTTAAATGCAAACCATCACAAATGCGAATGTCTCCTCCATGATTCTCCATTGTCCTTCTTTCTCCTTCAAATTGATTTGTTTTGTGGATCTCACCTACAAGTGCATAAGCATAATATGAAAGCAAGATTGACAAGATGGTAGCATAAGAATACTAGAAGTGTGATTGATTCGGGGATCCTTTGATTGAAGAAATTCATCCAATTTATAGACAAATTGGAGAAATGACAAGATTAGCATGAAGAGATTTGAAAGGAAAATTCAAATCAAGAATGACAAATATGACAAATTATGACAAAATTGACACTTTCTATGCAAGATTGATTGATTGACAAATTATCACAAAATTGACAAGGTTGCTATGCAAAATTGATTGATTGACAAATTATGACAAATTTGCTATGTCATTCCCATGAAATTAGGAGAAATATTAGAAAAATAGGAGAAAATAGAAAATTAGATGAATTAGAAATTAGGAAATTAGAAAATTAGGTAAATTAATTAATAATTTTTCATTCATTAATTAATTCACAAAAAGAGGGAGGAATTAGTTAGCCAATTAAATAAATATTTAATTGTGACAAGAAGACTTAGGATAAATAAATAAATTATTTAACCTAGAGGGAAAATGACAAACAAGGTTAAATGAATAAATCATAAAACCCTAGAAGATGAATTAGAAATGCAAGGATGACAATTAGGTCTTGACAAAAGATCATTGATGTCGATTCGATCATGATTCTGATTAACAAAGGACCAATGCTAACAAACGATTTGATTAATAAATGTGGCAATTGATGAGGAACAATGAATAATTGATCCAAATTGACATGATTGAGAAGGACGACGATCGATGACAAATTGATCACAAAATGACAAGACTGAAAATGACAACGATTGATGACAAATCGATCACAAAATGATGAGATTGAAAATGACAACGATCGATGACAAATAGATCGCCAAATGACAAGATTGAAAATGACAACGATCGATGACAAATCAATCACAAGATGAGAAGATTGAAAAGAGGACAAAACCCTAATTAGGATTGACGATGTCCAAAATGATGAAAAAATGAACATGCAAATTGATACGATAGGATAAGATCAACCAAAATCATGACTGAAGATTATTATCGACAAGACCAAATTCGAAAGCGAGACAAATGAAGAATGCAGAAGAAGGACTCGATGCTCGCAAATGATAAAGACCAAGTGTGCAACATAGAAGAAATGTTAATGCGATGCAAAAACCCTAAAATAAGACAATGCGCCAATGTTAAAGTATGACTCCGCAAGCGTTGACCATTTTTAGATGTCTACAACAAGATTTCTAAAAATGGAGAGTGGGTGATTACCTCACTAAGCTTCAATCTCTACCCTAAGAAGGCTTCTCTCACTCCTTCCAACCTCTTGGATAGAGTGAGGGACTCCCATTGGTTGGTCTTCCCTAGGTCTTACACACTCCCTAACCAAGGCACCTAAAGAAGAGGATTGAAATGGGGAAAAGGAATTACACCTATCAAGGAGGTTATCTAACCAAGGATGGCACTCCTATAGATGGAATTCATCCATCTTGGGAAAACCACTTTTTTGGGTGGTTAAACAAGCCCTAAGGGAAAGACACATGGCCAAATTTGGCCCTCACCCATAGGTACCCCATGAGGCCTAATAAAAATGCTCTAAAATAGACTCTAGGAGTTGATTTAACCCTTAGAAAGTCCACCTTAATTTAACCTACGGGTCAACTCTGAGTTGACCCTCCTTGTGGCTCACTATCCTAGGTTTCTTGTTACCTTCAAGGATAATTAGGAGATATAATAATTAAACAAAAATAAAACTCTCCAAAAAGTGACATGACAATTGCCAACACAACATACAACATATGTGTCAAGTGACACTACAAAATAATTCCACATCACAAATACACACATGGAAATTGTCCCTTGAATGATTTAGACAAATTTAATGAATATAATTTACACACATGCAAACAATTACATTTATGAATAAAATATGATACATATGGGGTGTTGTCTCTTCAAATAGACAACCCTTAGTTTTATGAACGTACATAGGCCTAGGCTTGATTCTCCATAATATTTCCATGGTAACATGGATAATTTCCTACGCATGTCAATTTAAACATTAGTACTTTCCAATAGCCTCATATAATATAAAACACATAATTAAGAATACAATTCAATCATTCTACATAGAATTGACATTATACCATACAATTTGCCACATATCAAAGAAATTCACATAAGCAATTCATCATAACCCTCATAATTTAATCCATTCATAAGATATGCAACATATTTCTAGCATCATACTAAAGTCCTGCAAATCAAATAATGACATACATCATCTCAATGTTACCCTATTCTAGGATCATACAAAATTCTATATCCACAAAGCATAGAAATGAAGCATCCATATATCAATGTTATCAAATTCATGGGATCTTATAAAGTTCTATATCCATAATGCATAAAAATAAAGCATCCATAATAGTTCCAACATGAAAATCATAGAGAAGCTAGGATGGGTCAGGGTAGGGCCTCACATTAACGATTTTGCATTTTCCATCCTTGAACTGTAATTGAAATCCTTTAACCACTATTTGTCCTACACTCAAAAGATTATGCCTTATACCTTAAACATAATAAACATTTTCAGTATTGTTCTTACAATCCAATGCTATAGTTCCTTTTCCATTGATCATACATGCTTTGTCATCTGCAAATCTAACTAGACCACCAGCAAATTCTTGGAAAGGTAAAAACTTCCCTTTATCTCTAGTCATATGATGTGAACAAACACTGTCAATTACCCATTCATCCTTGTCTTCAATTTTAGTGGCAATTGCCTTCTCTTTAGGTACATTCTCTTCTAGTGTCAGAACATCTTCCTTGATAGCCAAGAACACTCATTCCTTCCCATTGCCAGAACCACTAGCAGAGTCTTTTGTCGATTCATCACCAAAATCAGTAATGCCTTTCTCATCCGCTATGTAGCATGATTTGTCTTTTTTTTTCCTATACTGTTCTAATATCTAGGGTTAGGCTTGAAAGATCTTTTAACCCTTTTCTCAAATCTTGAATTCCTTTTAGGATATCTAGATGCAAAATGACCAATCTTATTACATGCAAAACTTTTAAAAGGTGTCTTTCCTTCATACTTACTTCCTACCAGTCCTTTAGGTATTCTTCTAGCAAATAGGGTTTCAAGTTACTAAAATTCTTCATCTTCTCTCTTTATATCATCCAATTAGTTTGCATATAGAGATTTCTAATCTTTCTTACCAGTTGATGATGTAGATGGATGAAAATTAGGTTTAGACTTCACAACTCCAAAAGGTCTGAATTATTCAAGCTCAAAAGTAGATAATTTCCCAACCAGGGTATCTTTGTTGTTAGATTTATTGGGAATTGTTGTCAACTCATTAATAGCAATAGCCTTCATCTTGTAAGCTAGTGGTAGGGGTCTCAGAACTTTAGAAACAATTTTATCTTCAGTCAGAGTTCTACCACAACATTGAATTCCCATAACAATCTCATTTACCCTTTCCATGAATGCAGTAATACTTTCATCTTCTTCCATCTTCAGGTTTTTATATCTCACCTAACAACCATCAATTTTAGAAATCTTCCTTATGGGGTCACCTTCATTAAGAGTCTTGAACTTATCCCATATACCCTTTCCAAATGATTTGTCAGTCAATCCCATTATTTGCTAATTAGAAAGTGCACACAAGAGGGCTTCTCTTGCACTAACATCATTCTCAAGATCCTTATCCTAGTTTTCCGAATGAGGATTTCTAGATGCTGGATTATGAGGTGTAACACCATTCTATGTGATCTCCCATATTTCCTTACCAAGACATCTTAGATGAGTCTGCATCTGAATCTTCCATACTATGTAATTTGTTCCATCAAGCCTAGGAATATCTCTCTGAAATATAGCTCTAGATGAACTGGATGAACTTGAATTGTTAGTTTCCATAGGATCTTCCTCAAGAGGTTAAGCTTTCTACAAAGAGGACCAATGCTCTTATACCAATTATTAGACAATTCAAATATCCAGAAGACAACTAAGAGGGGGGGGCTAACTCAATTGTCATATATTACTAGAACATTTAGCAATTAAAACTTTAATACCGAAACCCAAAACATTAATACCAGAATGGTTAAACCAAATACTGGAATAGTAGTTAAACCAAGTAAGAATAGATAATAATCAGAGAATAAATACCATCCACATGACACCAAGATTTATATGTGGAAAGCCTGGTGAAGGGAAAAACCATGGTGGGAAGCCTACCCATAGTCATATAATACTTTTGCAGCAAATATGTGATTACAATTGAGGGGTGTGCACTTGCAAGAAGGCCAATAGCCTAGAGTGCATTGCTCATCACAAAAGGAGCCTCACTGACTACATATAAATCCAGACTACAATCTAGAAGAAGGAACCAATTGCTAAGATAACATATCCTATGCTTGAGTACAGTTCCGGTTAAGCTCAATACCAGAGGACTAAATCCTTATACATAAACCCCATTTTATCACCAATGATCGACAAAATCCTCTTCCTGAATGATATTGCAATATTCACCCATTACATCCTTATCCCATTCCTTGAACTTATACCTATCATGATCTACAATGAGATCTTACATCATATATATATAGACCCTCAACCATAAACAATCAGTTCGATCACCAGATAATAAACCAATTACATAACTACAAAACATGTCGGCCTTAGACCAAGCAAATAATATCCAACACATAAGACATCCCATAAACACATCAAGAGGTCCAATCCACACATTACATTAAGCTCGGTCCATAACCTAGATCAATCGGGACCCAATATAGGTCCACACATGCTAAGGCAATTATCTCCATCCACAAAGTCTCGAACAGGATCACCAACAACATCTTGAATCTCCACTAGAAGTTGCACCAACACCACTTATGCAATTCAACAAAATATTTGCCAGTGAAATCCTCACAGAAACCGCAAGCCAAGCTTCCAAGCAAACAGGATAGCATTCGATCACTAGACCAGAACCAAATTACCAACCATGAACATGAGTATCATGAATAAGAAAATTCCATAACCGAACCATACCAGAGCCAATCGGATCATGTTGGATCCAAACCAACTAGAAACTACTCAACCTACTAGGACCAAAAGGGTGTCAATAAAGCATCCAAACAATTAGTGTTGACATCAATGACAAGACATCAATGCAACACATAATCAATTCCTCAAAATGGCCAACACCTATGCCATAACCAACTTTCATCAATTTGAGAAATCAAGCAAGTCTTCTCACCAGAGTTTAAATGAAAGATATTACCTTTAGTTTGAGTTCTGGAAGCAATCTCCAATCTAGATTTATTAATGATGTTAACTTTTCCATCTTTAAGTTGCAAATGAATTTCTCTATCCACCATCTGATCTACACTCAAAATATTATTCTTTAATCCTTCAACATAGTAAACATTATTAGTATCAGTCTTACCATCCAATGATATTGTATGTTTGCCTTTGATCCTACATGCCTTGTTGTCTCCAAATCTAACCAATCCACCATCAAATTCTTCCAGTGATAGAAAATTTCTCTTATAACCAGTCATGTGATGTGAGCATCCACTGTTTATAATGCATTCATCTTTTTCTTCAATTTTAGTAGCCAAAGCCTTTTCCTCAGTATGTGTTGCTTCAATAATAATTCCAAAGAATCATCCTTGATAGCAATGAAGACCCTATCCTTGCCAGAGGAAGCTCCATTACCCGATCCACTCACAAGTTCATCATCAAAGATACCAAAATCATCATCATGAGCATAAGAACATGATTTATCCTTATTCCTTATGAATCTAGGTCTACTCTGATATTCAAGATTAGGCTTATAATTCCTCACAAATCTTTTAGGACATCTAGAAGAAAAATGACCAATCTTATTGCATGAAAAATATTTAAAAGGGACTTTTCCTTCATACTTACTTCCAACTGGTCCTTTAGGGATTCTTCTAGCAATCAGGGCTTCCAGCTCTTCAAGCTCTCTTTCTTCTCTCTTGATTTCTTCCATATCCTTAGTGTTGGTGTAAATAAATATTCATCTTGAATATTATTACACCTTACTTAAGTTTACTTAGGAAATGCATTTCTTAGTATTTTGGGTATGAGACACATCAGTGTTTGTGACACATTAGGATAGTGTGTGTAGAAGAATTTCCACCTTTTGTGGACTTATCTTGTTGTTACATTCCACATTCGATGGGTGATCCACCTCATGCGGAATATTATATTGTTTATCCTACCTACCCACACCTATTTCCTACCTACCCTTGTTTCTTATTGAGCCACATGTCATGTTTGTGTGTTCACATATCCATATAGGCTTGCCTATATAAGCAGGATTATATTCATTATATGTAACACTTGATGATCCAGTTGATTTGTATTTTCATCTTGATAGGATATAGTTTATTCCTATCATCTATTTTGTCTCTCTATTGTACTTTTCATTCAGTTCTTGATCTTGACAAAATCTCACATGGTATCAGAGCTATTAGAGCATCTTTGATTAGTCTTTTGGAGGCTTCAATTTTTGGATTTGGGGAGGTGCTAGTTTTTGGGGCATCATATAGAGATTTGGACATCACGATTGAGTCCAAGAGGTCGTTTCAATGAATTTTGATTATAAAGTTGGCCTATTTTGGTGAGAGAAATTTGTTTACCCGTGACCCGCACCGTATTGTGCATTTAAAATTTTGTAGGCCCGTACTCTACTGTCGGATTCCCCGTGCTCCA
Organism: Cryptomeria japonica; assembly: GCF_030272615.1. Lineage (NCBI taxonomy): Eukaryota > Viridiplantae > Streptophyta > Pinopsida > Cupressales > Cupressaceae > Cryptomeria > Cryptomeria japonica. The sequence goes on from NC_081408.1 coordinate 335,860,943, forward strand.
TGTCAGGTATTTGCACTTCTCATACTCTTGTTGTCCACACTGACCACTGACCACCTACAAATTTTGTCCACTGTGGTTTTCTCCCACTTCCTGGCAGACCTCCACTCCTCGTCAGTCGCTCTACCGGCAGATTGGACCTCCCGCTTCCCGCCGGACCTCCACTCCCCACTGACTCTCCTTTTCTCTAGCCCGACACCCAACACGTGACATCTTCCTTTCTAGGTAGGCCCACCCCATGTGGCCACTAGCTTTTCGCCATAGCAGTCAAGACCCTGCCTCATCCACACATTTCATACAACACATCACCTGCCCAGTCAACACTGTCATGTCATCAGATGATGTCATCATTCATACAACAGGTAGGGGGATTGATGGTCTAGTGACGGCCAGACAGGCATCAAATAAAAGCCTATAATTTTCTGACATTAGTAGTATATTGAAATTTTTTCAAACCCCCTCTTCATTTGGCTTTTCAATTTTGCAGTTCAACTTTGGAAGGCCATATCTTGCTCATTTTTGCTCCTTTTTTGGTGCATTTTTGTTTGAAATGGGATAGAATCTCATGCTTTTCCTAGTGGTGGAAATTTTTTCTAATTTTGATGGATGGATTTTTAATAAATTGTAGATCTTCATGACTGTACCTATCTAATCCCCAATTTTGTAACTTTAGAGGCTTCGTTTGGGGTCATACGACTTCCTTTTCAGGTGTCATTTTTTTTGAAAGTGCATAATTTTTTATCTGCTTTCATAATCTACCATTTTTTTGTAGTGATTTTGAGTAGAAATTTTACTTTCAGTATTTGGTCATTTTTGGCCTATTTGGTACTTGTATTTCGCTTGCATCTCAGTTTAGATCACTAGAACTATTTATTGAAGTCTCTTATATCTCATTTTGATAAGTTGTAAATTGAAAAAAGAAGTCCACATTGCCTTGTTTTGCAAGTGGCCCATTGTATATGCACTAAGTATAAAGTGCCAAATCACCATTTTTGGGGGGGTTTCTTGATTGAGTGATTTTGGGGGGTGTCTTGTGTGATTGTGCCTCTTTCTATCTTGTTTTTTTTTTCATTTTGGTGCTATGAGTTCTCCTAAATTTCCAGTTTTAACTGCTCATATTTATTCTTCATGGAAGATTAAGTCTTGGAGTAAACTAATGGAAAAAGGACTCATTCATTATGTAACTGGAACTATTACAACACTACTTGATCCTAAGGCTGATCCTAATGCTCAACTTGAATGCCTCACTAAGAATGCTATGGCACTTGGAACTCTTAGAAAGTATGTATCAGATGACCTCATTTTTCACATCGAGAAGTGTACAACAATTAAAGAGGCTTGGGATATTTTTCAGAAATTGTATGGTCAAGTTGATGAGATTAAGGGCTACAAGCTTGATAGTGAACTCACAACTTTGTATCCCAAGGATTTTGATACAATTCAAGATTATGTCACAAAACCAAATGAGCTAAGAGCAAAACTAAAGGATTGTGGAATTGACAAAAAGGATGCTCAATTGGTTTATAATTTGTTGGAAAAGCTTCCTTCAGAGTATGTAGCCTTTGTATCTAGCTTTCATAACCATAGGTTAGCTCAAGGTTCCTCATACACTTCTCCCTCATTTTATTCATTCATGGAGATGTTGATACTCGAGCAATCTAAGTTGACCAAGATGGGGATTCTCAAATATTCAAAGTCACAAGCTTTGGTGGCTAACAAAGGGAATCAAAGAAATCAAGGAAAAGGCGAGAATCAAAAGCAACCTAAGTCAAAACCACAACAAGATGAAGCACAATCTTCCTCTCCACAACAATGTGATTCACCATTCTCACCTAAGAGGAAATCATATAAGGACAATCTTTTTTGTGGATATTGCAAGAAGTCAGGACATGATGAACATCATTGTTATAAGAAGGATATTGATGAGTTGAAGAATCTTCTTGAGAAGAAAAAAATAAACCTACCTTCTAGAATGTCTACATCAGCTTCTTCTTCAAAGGACAAGGATAAAGGAAAGGATCACTTTTTTGGGATAGATAAAGGAAAGGGACAAGCTCTTTGTGCTACTACAAGTCATGATTCAGGGAGATGGCTTCTAGATTTAGGGGCTTCTCATCATATGGCATCTTCACAGTCTATGTTTTCTACATTTGATTCTTGCCACATGCTACAGATTTTGATGGGCAATCGTACATACATGGATGTGATTGGGAAAGGATCTATTGCCATTGGGGATAACTCCTTCGATGATGTGTTGTGTGTACCCCATTTGACAAACAATCTTCTTTCCATCTATCAAATCACACATGGGGAAACTAGGAAAACTATGGAGTTCACACCTGATTCAGTTATCATTAGAGACTTGGAGGGTGGAGCTATCATTGTGACTAGGGTGGTTGATCATGCATCTTGATTGTACTCTTTTTCACATTTTGGTCCTATTGATGAGGTTGATTCTTCCTATGTTGATGATTCAGATTTTGAGGAGAATATTGGGCACTTGAACTTGGGGATTCTCACATGTGACCCCATTCTTGTGCCTTGCATTTCATCTCCTTCTCTTGATATCACACCACCCATTGCACCTGATGATGCAGCTAGTGCAACAGTTTTGCCTTCTTATGATTTAGTGCAGCAGGATATTTCATATCTTCTAGCTTCAGTTTCATGGGATACCTACTTGATAGACATTGCAGGTTTGTTTGTGGAGTCCTACATTGCACAATTGGGAGACATCATTGATGACATTCATATTCTCTTTGATGAAGATGATCCTTATTTGATTGTTGCAAGGGATCACTCTGACCCTCTTGTGCATTCTCTACATGATCAATCTTTAGAGGTTGAAATGATTGTGGATATTTTTGTCTAGTAGTTGGAGAAGGTATCTTTATCTTCTAAGGAGACATGTGAGTGTTTAGATATTGCTCTACATTATTCTCCACTAGACCTTGGAGTTCCTTTTTTAGTAGTGTGGCACAGTTTACCACCTTTGGAGGGTGTATCTTTCAGCATCGACATGGGGACACTTGAGCAGTTTTTCAGAGATTTATTTCATCATGAGTATTTTGCCTACATCTTCCCTTCATTATTGGGGAGACTTCATGGATACACCTTTGGTTTTGTTTCTTCCTAAGGGGAGGAATGTTGTTCGACATTCATGGAGCAGTTTCTATCATTGGTGTAGATTCCACATTGAGGGGGGCCTTCCTAGCTTCATAAGGGGGTCTATGATGAATAGAAGGATCACCTTAGGAATGGGCCATTGAAAGAATTATTTGCAAAAATAGGAGGATTGACATTAGTAGGCCCAAGAACAATGGAGCCTTTCCCTTTGAATTTCTTTAATTTGAGGGCTAAGGGAATATACTGGTCTTTATATCAAATTCTTGGGGAAGATGCATAAATCACCATGCCAACCCACTACATGCTTATGATGGCACAGATTTTGAATCCATCTCTAGTGGTGTCTTATGATTTTGTACCTTACCTTACTAATGCCATTCACGAAGGTCTAATTGGGATAAAAAATGCTAAGGTAGATAGACTTTTTGGATGGTATTCCATGCTTATGCATATGTTCTTGTTTAAAGGTGTTGAATACTTTGAAAATGAGATGGACTTGTTAAGGGAAAAATATGGAGAAGAAATGCTTGTTCAATTATGGAGTACAATTTTTTCCTCGGACAGGGAGGATGCAAGTTATTTGAAATTTGATAGGTACTTTGCATCTAGGCTCAGAATCCTTTTATGAGAATAAAACCCTAGGATTTCTAAAGCCCTCTTAGAATTCATTAGACCCAAAGAGTTTGTTCAAGGTATTAAAATTATGCACAACTGGGGGCATACAATTTTATACCATGTTTCTATAGTTTTCAGAGTGTATGGTTTTAAAGGAACCCCATATTTGCTCCCCTACTAGGTCCCTTTGAAGGTAGGCATAGCTGAGATCTTGAGGCAAATTGGAGACCTACAAGAAGCAGAGTTGAGAAACAAAGGAAGGGGGACCATTTTCCCAACAATCACTGTGGCACATTAGTTTGTGATCACCAAGGGTGGTTGGGTACATTTTGAGAATTTTCTTCATCCATACAGGTTATCCACTGTAGTTTCTAGGTTTTTTGATCCAGAGGACTTCTTCAACGGTATGTTTAGGAAGAAAGTTAGATGTGGGGATAAATCTCATCAATTTCATTTCCTTGAAGACCTAGTAAGGAATGAATTTAATCTGGATGAACAAGAAGTAAGGAAGGAGAAATGAATAGCATTCAAGAAAACTCTAGATTTTATTCACGATTTTGATAGAAAATATGATCCCAATAAGACGTAATAAGGAATGAATTGCAAGCTTCCCCAAAGAGGCAAATGTTAGGGAAATGTATCAGATGACCTTAGTTTTCACATTGATAAGTGTACAACAATTAAAAAGGCTTGGGATATTTTTAAGAAATTGTATGGTCAAGTTGATGAGATTAAGGGCTACAAGCTTGATAGTGAACTCAAAACTTTGGATCCCAAGGATTTTGATACAATGCAAGATTATGTCACAAAAGAAACTGAGCTAAGAGAAAAGGTAAAGGATTGTGGAATTGACAAAAAGGATGCTCAATTGGTTTATAACTTTTTGGACAAGCTCCCTTCAGAGTATGCAGTCTTTGTATCTAGGTTTCACACCCATAGGTTAGCTCAATGTTCCTCATACACTTCTCCCTCATTTGATTCATTCATGGAGATGTTGATACTTGAGAAATCTAAGTTGACCACGATGGGGATTCTTAAATATTCAAAGTCACAAGCTTTGGTGGCTAATAAAGGGAATCAAAGTAATCAAGGAAAAGGCAAGAATCAAAAGCAACCTAAGTCAAAACCACAACAAGGTGATACACCATTCTCACCTAAGAGGAAATCATATAAGGACAATCTTTTTTGTGGATATTGCAAGAAGTTGGGACATGATGAACATCATTTTTATAAGAAAGATATAGATGAGTTAAAGAATCTTCTTGAGAAGAATAGAATCAACCTACTTTCTAGAATATCTACATCGGCTTCTTCTTCCAAGGATAAAGGAAAGGATCACTCTTTTGGGATAGATAAAGGAAAGGGACAAGCTCTTTGTGCTACTACAAGTCCTAATTCAGGGAGATGGCTTTTAGATTTAGGGGCTTCTCATCATATGGCATCTTCGTAGTCTATGTTTTCTACGTTTGAGCCTTGCCACATGCTACAAATTTTGATGGGCAATCATACATACATGGATGTGATTGGGTAAGGATCTATTGCCATTTGGGATAACTCCTTCAATGATGTGTTGTGTGTACCCCACTTGACAAACAATCTTCTTTCCATCTATCAAATGATGCATGGGGCAACTAGGAAAACTGTGGAGTTCACACTTGATTTAGTTATCATTACAGACTTGGATAGTGGAGCTATCATTGCGACAGGGGTGGTTGATCATACATCTTGGTTGTACTCTTTTTCATATTTTGGTCCTATTGATGAGGGTGATTCTTCCTATGTTGATGATTTAGATTTTGAGGTGAACTTTTGGAATTTGAACTTGGGGATTCTCACTTGTGATCCCTTTCTTGAGCCTTGCATTTCATCTCCTTCTATTGATATCACACAACCTATTGCACTTGATGATACAGCTAGTGCGACAATTTTTCCTTCTTATGATTTAGTGCAACAGGATATTTCATCAGTTCTAAGAGATTTCCACAATCCATTATATAATTATCAAGAGATTTCTGGATTCGATTGTGTCAAAGATTTTTGCATCAACGTTAAAAAAAAAAAAAAAAGGAAGATTTTTTTTTTTTTGACTCTCTTCATCTTGATGATGGATCATGAAGTGTGATTCGAAACATTGATGCAAAAATCTTTGACACAATCGAATCCAGAAATCTCTTGATAAGGATATTTCATGTTTTCCAGCTTCAGTTGATTGGGATGCCTACTTGACAAACATTGCAGGTTTGTTTGTGGACTCTTACATTACAAATTTGGGAGACACCATTAATGACATTCATCTTCTCTTTGATGAAGATGATCCTTCTTTGATTGTTGTGAGGGATCACTTTGACCCTCTTGTGCATTCTCAACATGATCAATCTTTAGAGGTTGACATGATTGTGGATACTTTTGTAGAACACTTGGAGGAGGTCTCTTTATCTTTTGAGGAGACATATGATTATCTGGACATTGTTCTACATTCATCTCCACTAGATCTTGGAGTGCCTTTTTCAGCAGTTTGGCATAGTTTACCACCTTTGGAGGAGGTACCTTTCAACATTGACATGGGGACACTTGAGCAGTTTTTCAGAGATTCCTTTCATCATGAGTATTTTTTCTCCATCTTTCTTTCATGGTTGGGGAGACTTTTTGGATACACCTTTGGTTTTGTTTTTTCTTAAGGGGAGGAACGTGGTTTGACGTTCATGGAGGAGTTTCTTCATTCATCTTCAAGCTTCTATCATTGGTGTAGATTCCACATTGAAGGGGGGCTTCCTAGTCTCTCTTCTTATTCTCTCATATGGGGGGGAATTTTTCCTCACATGGGGTTTTGTCCTACACATACTTCTATGAGAGTTCTTTGTATCTAGTTTTCATCTCTCTTTTGGGGAAGGGTTTTTTCCCATTGGGTTTTTCTTTATTGCCCCACTTTGTGAGAGATTTAATTGCATTGGTTTGAATGTATTTTCATTTGTACATGGGTATCTAACATGGCCTAGTAGCTAGAACCCATCTTGCATTGCTTAGTTGCATTGTAGAATTAAGTGCATTCCCCAAAGTTGCACTTAAGTGGGGGTGTTGGTGTAAATAATTATTCATCTTGGATATTATTACACCTTACTTAAGTTTACTTACTAAATGCATTTCATAGTAGTTTGGGTATGAGACACTTGGTTGTTTGTGCCACATTGGGATAGTTTGTGTAGGATAATTTCCACCTTTTATGGACTTATCTTGTTGTTAAATTCCACATTTGGTGGGTGATCCACCTCATGTGGAATATTGTATTGTTTCTCTTACCTACCCACACCTATTTCCTACCTATCTTTGTTTCTTTTTGAGCTACATGTCATGTCTGTGTGCTCACATATCCATATAGACTTGCCTATATAAGTAGACTTATATTCAATGTATGTAAGGCTTGATGATCTAGTTGATCAGTATTTTCATCTTGATAGAATATAGTTTATTCCTATCATCTATTTTGTCTCTCTCTTATACTTTTCATTGAGCTCTTGATCTTGGAAAAATCTCACACTTAGCATACATCTCTTTCCAGTCTACCTTTTTTTTACTAGAGGCAGATGCTTTAAATACAATTTCAATTTTAGTAGCACTCTAATCTCCAAGTTCTCCAAGTTCAAAAGTAGTCAATTTCCCAAGTAATGTACCTCTAGTCACAGGGGTATTTGACATTGTCTGGAGTTCATTAATAATAGTAGCCTTCATCTTGTAAGCCGAAGGTATAACTCTTAGAACTCTTGACATTATTTCATCTTCACTAACAGATCCGCCACAACATTTGATACCCATAACAATTTCATTGACTCTATCCATGAAAGAACTTATCTTCTCATCCTCTTCCATCTTCAAAGTTTCATACCTTACCCAAAAACCTTCAAGTTTAGAAATCTTCACTTCCTGATCACCTTCATAAAGAGTTTCAAGCTTCAACCAGATCTTCTTAGCATTCTCCAATTCTATGATATTCAAGAGCTTTTCATCAGATAGGGCGCTCAACAAAGCATCTTTTTATCTTACATTACTTTCAGCTATCTTTTGTTCATCAACAAGTGCTGGTGTACTAGAATTAGGATCATGAGGTCTATATAATTTCTGTACTATCTCCCAAAATTTTTTTCCAAGGCATATGAGATGAATCTTCATTTGCTGCTTCCATATCTTGTAATTTGTACCATCAAATCTGGGACTCTCCTTCCGATAAGGATTGAATGTAGAACTAGATGCTAATACCATCTGATCTCCTCGAGCAGTTAAGCTTCTATAGAGAGGACCATGCTTTGATACCAATTATTATAATGTTTTGATATTGAGAGAAAACTGAGAGGGGGGTGTGTGTTAGCAATTTGGAGGAATTGATTATGTGTTGCATTGATGTCAACACTAACCATTTTGGTTATCTATTGGGCTTCGATAGAGTGGCTGAATTATGATATTGATCTAGAGAGAATATTTGATATGCTCTAGTTTTTGGTATTGATTTGGTTTGGTTATTCATGTTATTCTGATGCATATCTCATTTAGTTGGTTTAGGATTTTATGATCCAAATGATATCATTTTTTCTAGTAATCTTTTTGGTTATCGGTAAGGATTTTACTGGTAGAGCTTCATTGAAGCTCTTTTGATGGATTTGATAAGTGATGTTGGTGTGACTTCTAGATGGTTTTCAGGATGCTAATGGTTATTTTGTTCATGTTGTTAGTCCCAACCGGTGTTGAGAGGGGAGGGGTGAATCAACACTTTACCACTTTTACAAAATTAAAACCTTTTTACTTAAGTCTGCACTAACTTAATACTCATCAATACAAATAGTTATTATAGGAGAACATGCATACATGAAAAGATACACAATAAAACCAAGATTTATGTCATGGAAACCCAAATGGGAGAAAACCATGGTATGAGTGGAATCTCACAAAATTTTCACTCTTCTGGAGTACGCCGAGTGAGGAGCCATCCTTGTGAGGAGATTACAAAGACACTATTAGGTGCCACCTAGTTAAGGGATTTTATTTAAGGCATGTTGGTGCCTTTACCCTATTTGAGGTAGCCTTGTTGAAGGAATTAGGATCATCAATTAATATGTCACCTAGTTAAGGGATTTTATAAAGGGACCTGTTAAAGTCCACCCAGTTAAGGTATTTTGAGTTGCAATGGTTAGAAAGCAACAAGAAGTTGATCTCCTGGAATAGCTATTGATAGGTTGATCAGATCACAATGAAATGGATATTCTGTCTGCACTAGTTGTGTCTACTCTGCACTACACTGGTCCTCTGCTCATACCCTTGGCTCTACATCCTGCCAGTCTACTTCACACACACTCTAATCTACTAAATCATTTAGCAATTCCTCACTCTTCACTTTTCTCTTTGGATCGCATTACACAGGATTTGCACTTTGCAAATTTTTTGATCAAGTGTTTTGTATCAACTCAAAACACTTTATACACTCTATGTCATCACCTTCTGATGTTTCTTTAATCTATGCAATCACAGATATTGGTAGATTTCAAATTCAAATATTCCCGCTCTTTCTCTATGTGCCCTACAATAATTCCCCCAACTACTCATCCAAATTTTCCACTACATCCCCCCAAAACAAGAACTTCTGGGTCGAGTTCAATATTTTAAATGTGAACCAAAAAATCTATAAGTAATCATGGCTTAACTACATGATGGTTGAGATTGACTTCACCAACCTTTAGTTTGGCATTAACACAAACTCACCAACTCACCTTTTACCATCACAACTTTGTAATCGATCACTACTCTGAGATTTATGGTGACAACCTATCTTCCTTCTTCTTCACTCATCTATTGGTACACCACTACACTCTCCACTACAGGTTCATCCTTTCATATTGGTTTCCAGTACTTCCATCAAGCCTCTTTTCTTGTTTGCCAATGAGGGTCTTGTATACACCTAAAACTGGTCTGAAGATAATTAATTGAATAAGCAATTATTTAATTAATCCTCATCCCCAATTTAATTGAATTCATCAGGAATTTGATTAAATCCTCACTTTTGATCTACTTATTAATAAATCTAAGGATTTATTTAATAACTTCACTTCAATAATCCCCTTTGATTAATTAATTCAAATTAATTAATTCTTCTCCATCAAAATCATTTCTTCTAATATCCTAATTAATTAAAACAAATCAATTTATGAATTGTTGAGAATTAATTAGTCTTTTCCTATTATTTGGATTTTTAAATTCAAATTACCCACATGCCTCCTAAATTTTAACCACCTAACGTAGCCTCTTCTAAACCTAACCCATTCCATCTAACCCTAGGTTTAATTAAACCTAGCTTGTCTTGCATATTCCAACCTCCTTATCCTAACCTCCTATGGTGTGGATGTTGGCAAATGCACACTCCAATGAGACATTATAGGTGATTGAAGGTTTTTTCATTGATGGCAACCTTACAATCTCATGACACTGACAAGGCATTCCACTGGCACTAGCAAGATCAGACTCTACACTAGCACTTAGACCACCGGCATCGATAGTCAAAGGAAGCATACCAGCACAAAGGCCAATAGGAATTTTGTTGTAATATATTTTGTTAATTATTCTAAGCCGACTTGGCAACATTGTAAAATGACTCATATATATAAGAGATCATTGTAGAAAATTTTAAAATGAATGGAGGAATGAAATTAGGAGAAATAAGGTAGACCTATTATGCGAATTATAGGTTAAGGGTTTATGTAAGAAGCAGAACAGAAACCGGTACTGGATCTAGCATTATAGATGCTATTTTGAAGCAGTACAAGACACTGGATTTACATAATCTATTCTGTAAGTCAGTGAGACTTCCTATTTTTATTTGAGTAGTGAGCTCTAGGCACTTGGCCTTCCTACATGTGTAGGCCCCTATTGTAGCAGTAATATTCTCTTATTTGGCTAGTAAGTGAATATTATGGGTTACAAATCCCACTGAGGTTTTTGCCACACCAGGTTTCCTCATTAAAATATTGTGTTATGGTGTGTTTTTCATATGGTTGTTGTTATCTCTATTTATTGCATTACTTTCTGTTTACCGGTATATAGTATTAATATGTTCTGCATGTTTTAAGTTAAGAAATTTCTCATACTGGTTAGATACTAATTCACCCCCCCTCTCAGTATCTGTGGGAATCCTAACAATTGGTATCAGAGCTTGGTCCCCTATTTTCAGAAGCCTAACAACTTGAGGAAGATCTTGACACCGGTAGGGATGGAAAACTTGATGAAGCAACTTGAAGCAGCTCTCTCAGACTATGATGGAGAAAAGTTGAAAAATATCAAACTTGAAGATGATCTAAAAGAAGCTCAGGATATTATTCAAGCACTTCAAGAAAATCTTACTATTGCAAGAAACAAGAGAAGAGAACTTTGTGAGAAGATGCAATTTGATAATGATGAAAAGGAAACTCTTAATGATATGATAAACAAGCTGAAGCTAGAGAACATGACAACAAAGAATGAGATGCAAGATATGACTTGGAGATTTTGTAAGGAAATTGAAGATAGAAAGAAGAATGAAGAAGATTTGACTAGAAGACTAAGTGATGCTGCAAATGAAAACACAAGACTTAGCTATGATAATGATTTGTTGAAGATAGATCTGATGCACACACAGAATGATTCAAATGAATTGATGAGGAAGAAAGAAATCTTAGAAAGAGAACTAGATACTGCAAATCAGCATAAAGAGAAATTCAAGAAAATCTTAGAAGAACTTGGTGACTTGTCAAAAAATTAGAAACCTAAAGGTGACACTTGTGGAATTGGCTTTGAAGTTGGAGAAATCTCAGGTACTGCAAACACACAAGATCATAGCAAACTGGTAAGACAACCTACTGCTTATAATTCAATGGCAAATGTTTTAACTATAACAAGTATGGTCATAGAGAAAATCAATGTAGATCTAGAAATTATCAGGATACCAATACACCCACCGGCCAATGTTCAAAATGTAACAAAGTTGGTCATAGTTCTAAAAATTGTAGAATGAATGTAAGATGTTATGTTTGTGGAAGATTTAGACACTTATCTAATCAATGTAGAACACAAACCGGCATAGGTTATGGGAAGGCTATTCATAAAAATAATGTGACTTGTTATGCTTGTAACAAGATTGGACATATTGCAAAATTCTGCAGAGGTAAGGCACCACCGACAGACAACAAAGGTTCTAGTTTGAAAGGAAAAGAAAAAGTTGAAGAAGTTAAGCAAGAATTCTGAAAACAATGGATTAGAAAGTCAAACCTAAATGGTGTTGGGAATACTCCTCCACTGGTAGAACCAAGAAACACTCCACTAGAAGAACATAGTAGCACTCCACCGGCAGGAGTCTCTTGATCTAATTGAAGAAAATTCTTTTGAGGGTTTAGCAATCAAAAGTGAAATATGTTATTGTTCCCTTGGTTGATGGTGAGAAGTAGAAATTACTTCTATACTGGCAAATAAAGTTAAGTGACTACTTAATCAGCATGCATTAAATGTGGTAGTTGGCAAATTAACATTATAAATTAGTGATTTTGGCTCCATTTTACTTCACCGAGCATTCAAACTTTTGAAGAGCACAAAATTTCCAGAGCTAAGGCATTTTGAGCAAAGAGGCAAAGCATTTCAACAATCAATCTTTCCAAAGGCAGAAAAAGGTATTTATAATCATGGCATCCTCTTCTGTACCAAAATTCATAGAAAACCCTACTATAGTTGACGTAATCAAATGCCCTAGGCTTGTATTTCAGCTAGTTCCTGAGATAGCTAAAAAGGATGATAATGTTGGTGCATTTTCCTAAATCCCCAAAGGAGTTGTTTTTGCAGAAGACCCTAGAATGTACATCCATTGCCATATAGAAGAATTAGGAGATGAAGAGATTAAGAACATGTACAAAACTATTATATGTGATGATTCTGGTAATGTGAAACCTGAACACAAAATTATTGAAACCCTAGGATTCACTGAAATCCTCAGCATTCCGGATTTCCCTAAGGAAGTTATTAGGATAGTATTGAGTAGGGTACATGGTGCATTCTTTTGGCTAGATTCAGTTCATAAAATTACCAAGGAAGCTGTGAAAGCTGTGATAGGGTTGCCTTCCACCAGTAACAGACTAGACAAGACAAAGAAGGTCTCAAATGACCTGGTAATGAACCTAATAGGTGCAACATTTGACAAAAGGTCTTTAAGGGTGAATGATTTAACTGACATAAATGTGAGATTCATTAGCATGATTCTAGGTTAGAAAACAACTCATGCAAACAGACTTAACTTAGTTTCCAGCTTATGCATAAAAAGTGCTCATGATATGGTTAAAGATAATGTGAAAATTGATGTATGTGAATGGTTAAAGGATGAACTTATTGACAATCTGGGAAAGATCAAGAAGGATAAGAAAGGGAAATTTAGGTTTGGCAATTTACTTGTATGTTTAATGCTACATATAACAAAACAGGTGCTTGGTATAGGTAACAAGAACCTTGGATTTGACATGCTGGTAGGGAAACAGTTATCTGACTTATTGAACAATATGGGTGAAAACAAAGAGAAGAATATCAATGAGTATTTTCAAGCATTGAAGGCCCGAATGAAAACTAGAGGTAGACTGTCACAGGAAATTGTAAATAAATACAAGGATGAGATATGTTTTGTCATCAAGAAGGATGAGATCTGGATGGAAGAAATTATCCCAAGAACAATTTGGGTTACTGAAATGGGTTGTGAGACTGATGAACACATCATTGAAACATATGAAAAAGCCCTTCTAGAAGCACCCAAGGAACCTAAGGAAGAGGTATTCGGTAGTGCTGAAACCATTGAAAAATAGATCCAATCAAAGAAAAATGTAAAGAAGGTTGAGGAAATAGTAAGAAGGGGATCCCGGCAAGCAAAGGCTATAAAGGAATATGTACTCAAGAAAACTGGTATCACTGAAGAAGAGTTAGAAGAACTACAGCCTGAAACTCACCTTTCACCGATAGCTACATCTTCAGAGATTGATATGCTTGCAACATTTAAAAGAGTTGTAAGGAAAAGGGAACCTTCATTGGTATCCACATCTTCACCTAGAAGAACTAGACAAAAACAACAGGCAGTAAGGCCAACAACAAAGAAGAAAAAGTTAACACCCAAGAAGAAAACTAAACAAAACATTGCCCCAATTGACAAACTATTGGATGAAATAATAGAGGAAGGAAAGCTTAAGAACATCAAAAAATTATATGATACATTATCAGCTAATGACAAAGAGAAAGTTGAAAATAGTGTTATTTTACACTTGGATATCTACAAGAAGTTCCTGATGCAAGTTGTACATGAACTACCAGATGAACTATTCAAGAGATTGGAAGAAAGAAGACAAGTTGTTGTAGAGCTTGACAAATAAAAGTTGAAAAATTACTTATTGTGTACCAAGTTAACTCTCTAAAGGAAATAGATGATCTGATTGTAGAGGCTAACCAGTCAGTATTCTCAACTGCACACCAGCATATAGCACTTATGACAGGTAGAGTAAATGAGGTTAGAGAGGAAACTGAAAATGCTTGGGATATATTCCTTGTTGAGAAGGAAAAATAGGAAGAGTATAGAAACCCCAAGCCAATCAAAGTTTATCAAATGGACAAAGATAAAGGAAAAGGAAAGGTTGGTGGAATTCCTAGCATCAAAATAAGAGATAATTTATCTCCACCACCTCTAGTTACTCCACCGGTAGCAACAACTAAAGACCAACCGGCAGATGAGAGTATGGATGTATCACAAGAAGATACAAATCCTAATTCTGAGGTACTATACATAGTTGATGTTGATACTTAGAAAGTCAACATTATGATAGACAAGGACACAACTGGTAAGACAAATATGGCTAGTGAGCCACCGGCAACTGATCACATTGATAACACTGAAGGAAAAGAGGTAGATGATAACACAGGGAAATAGGTAGAGACTCAAACAGAAACATAAATAGATCAACAAATAGAGAAACAAGAAGAGCAACAGGAGAGCAACAAAAACCTTTGCTTAAGGAAATGGAAACATAGACTGACCTACCAGAGGTCACTACAAGCAAGGATATTTCTCCCATTGGCGGAATTCAGAGTGTTGACCCTTCAACTGCAGGATTTAAATAAACAAATGTAACTGAAGTTCTTTTAGATTCTATAAAGAAAATAATAGATTGTAGTTCACATGCATATAAAGCTATAGATGACACAATTCCAATTTTGAAGATGATAGCTCCAAAATTCAATGTAGATAATATGGATTCTTTAAGTCAACTCGACACTTTGTCTAAGTATATTACTGACAACACAGTGATAGTTGAGAAAATAAAGGAAGAAGCATTCAAAGAGAGGTTACAAAAAGAAAAACAAAAAATCTTTGAGGAACAAATAAAGAAGTGTACAAGGTAGTTTGACACACTTCTACCAGAATTGTGTAGCACACCTACAGAGTTCAAAACTTTGTACAGAGACACTTGTAAGACAAAATTTTTAATAGTTGGCATTGATAGGAAAATGAGCAAGATACAGGAGGAAATTAATAAGCTAACTGACAATTTTATTAATTCATCTGATTCATTATCAATTTTTGAGCAAAAGATAATAGGTTTTGAGGAAGATTTACTAAAGCTAGAAAGAGAAAAGGAGAAAATAAAAAGTAAGGCTAAGGATCTGAAATGGAGATTAATTCTAAAGTTGGACTACCTCGCATGTTTAAGGAAAGAAATATCTGATGCATTAGTTCAAGGATAGAAAACACCGATAGAGCAAATGCAACACCTCATTGGTATAGTTCAAAGAATAGAGGCAGCAATAAAAGACAGTAAAAAGTTTCTTGAAAGCCTAAATTTGGTTTTGGCAGATCTTTTTCAAATTGTAACCACCCGGTTACAAGGTTGAGATAGGAAACCATACTCTATTGACACTTTGACAACCTTTGTCATTGATGCCAAAGGGGGAGTAGTGGTATGAGAAAATAATCAACTAAAGACTCATCTGCTCAGGGGGAGTTCACACATTTTTGGTAACATATTTTTGGACTACACTTTTTGAATTTTCTCATGAGTGTTGCCATCAATGCCAAAGGGGGAGATTGTTGGAAAATGCACACTCCAATGAGACATTGTAGGTGATTGAAGGTTTTGTCATTGATGGAAACCTTACAATCTCATGACATCAGCAAGGAATTCCACTGGCACTAGCAAGATCAGACTCTACACTGGCACTCAGACCACCGACACCGGCAGTGAAATGAAGCATACAGACACAAAGGCCGAGAGGAATTTTGTTGTAATATATTTTGTTAATTATTGTAAAATGACTCATATATATAAGAGATCATTGTAGAAAATTTAAAATGAATGGAGGAATGAAATTAGGAGAAATAAGGCAGACCTATGATGCGAATTATAGGTTAAGGGTTTATGTAAGAAGCAGAGTAGAAATTGGTACTGGATCTGGCATTATAGATGCTATTTTGAAGCAGTACAAGACACTGGATTTATATAATCCATTCTATAAGTCAATGAGACTTCCTATTTTTATTTGAGCAGTGAGCTCTAGGCACTTGGCGTTCCTGCATGTGCAAGCCCCTATTGTAGCAGTAATATTCTCTTATTTGGCCAGTAAGTGAATATTGTGGGTCACAAATCCCACCAAGATTTTTCCCACACTGGATTTCCTCATTAAAATATTGTGTTATGGTGTTTTTTTCATGTGGTTACTATTATCTCTATTTATTGCATTACTTTTTGTTTACTGGTATAGAGTATTAATATGTTTTGCATGTTTTAAGTTAAGAAATTGCTCATACCAGTTAGATATTGATTCACCCCCCCCCCTCTAAGTATCTGTGGGAATCCTAATAGTGGATACTCTCTACTTGAGACACATGGCATTCTTGGGCCACATGTCCCCTCTCTTGGAATCCTCTTGACACTCGTCACCATAGAGATGACAAATGTTCCCTTTCATCCAACCTCTTCTAGAAGCCTCTTGAGACTTGTCACCATAGAGATAACAAATGTTCCCTTTGATTCAATCTCTTTTCCAACCTCCTCTAATTTCACCATTGATATCTTTAGACTTAATCTTGACCGTTGATTCCTGCCACCTCACCCCTAGCCTTGGAAATCCTATAAATATCCCTCAATTTTGGATCACAAAGCATCCCGATTCATCCATCTCATTCATCCCATCTCTTTTGCATTTCATGCATTGTTACTATAGGCATATGCAATCTTAGTTTATCATTTGAGCATTGTCATCATAACTTAATTGCATCATTTTAGCATATTTTCTAGCATAATCATGGAAACATGTAGCTTAATCATTATCATTGCTAGCTTAAATGCATCATTTATCATTTAAATCCTCCATCTAGGTGTAGTCAAGTCACTAGAATTTTCCTAACCAGATCTAAAAGAAAAATTCATACTCGCATTTTCTAGGAGGTGATAGATCACTTAGCTATGGTTTTATCTTTCTTTACTTTAAATTAATTAACCATGCTTGTAATGATCTATTAAGTGTTTTGTGTTGTAGCTGCAAGTATACACTTCATAGGCATGACATTTTGGCACCCACCGTGGGGCCCAAAAAGTCATTTTTGACCTCTTGAACATCATTAGATCTTTATCTCTGTTAGGTCTAAATCAAAAGTTCGTATGAGTCCCTTTCTAGCTTAGTATGACATACTTTGTGAGCTAGAATGACAAAAGATCCTAACTTGTATGAGCCTTTAGGAAAATTTCCATGTCATACGAGCTCTCATCCTGACTCGTATGGTCTCAAAAAGGTACTCGTACGGTCACGTAAATAGTGTCATACGACACTCTACTTTTGTGATTTTTAAATTAGCCACATTTTAAGGGTTTAATGCTTTAATTGATTACTATTAATGCTAACCCTGGTCTATTTGTGAGCTTTTTGACAACCTAATAGGTTTTTGCAGGATGATTTGTTGAAGATTACACTTGTTGAAGAATCATTGTATAAAAACACATCATGACTACTAATGCATCTATTTTGTAGGTTGCCTAAAGGAATTCAACAAAACTTTGTGTATTTCTTAAATCTTTTTAGGCACACTTGTCTTTTTGGTTAAAAATGAACAATCATGTATTTTGTGTTTTTTATGATAGGTGAGTATGATCTCACCTTTCTTAGGTGATCAGAAAGCTAGACTCATCATTTCTTTCATTAGTGCATATCTTTAGTAGGCCTACCCTATCGAGGAGATAATAACTCTTAGCCATTAAGGTTGGTGAGAGAGGAATGACCTAAGTGGGAATGGCTAATGCCAAGTAATCCAACCCACTATAAAATAAATGTGATTTGATGAAAATCAAGTCAACGATAGTGCTCAGGAATTACTCTCCTTTGTACCTTCGAGTATAGAAAACCTTGGTTTTCAAGGTTGGGAGACCTCTTAATTGGGTATTATACCCCGACGCACTGAACGGATCCCTTACTAGTTTCAGTTAAATTAGAAGCTACTTGATTCACCTCTGAAAGGGTGATAATCTTTGTGCAAAAGAGATAGTAAGTCTCCCAAGACACTTTCCATAGCATGCCCCCATTAGCATTTGGAGTCAGATAATATGGCATTGAGAATCCATTGCATGAGACTCAACAATCGTATTCTGATTAGCTATTGGGTTTGTACCTAAGTTTGCAAGCAAAGGTTTTATCTCCTCAGCCAATTTCCTTAGGGTTTAGCATGCTTGGAGTCACTTATCACATCATGTGTTTGCTATGTATTCATCCCTAAATGGAAAAATCAGTCACCTAAAACTAGAAAACATAAGCAAAACATCAAAATTCACTAATCCAAATTCGGCAAAACAAACATTTTTTTAATCTCTGCTCTATTATCTATCGTATGATTTAGGTTCTCTATCATATGAGCTGGTGATTTATCATATGGGATTTATCTTTTGTCATATGGCTTAGTAAGGTTTGTTGTACGAGATATCTATTTTGTTGTACGGTTCAGAAATCTTTGTCATACGAGCCTGTGTTTTTCACATGAAAATCCTAGTTTGTTGTATGGTCTTGTATCCTTTGTCATTTGAGGTTGTATAGTCTATTGTATGAATCTCTATATTTTCCAGTTCAGAGCTCTTCTTGCATGCCTTTTTCAGATCTATCATTTCTACTTGATCAATTTGCAGTAATCATAAATGCTTGTTCTCTACCATTTTGTGCTTGTATTGTCACCTTGGTTTTCTTAGTCAAGTTATCATCCATCAAAATCAAGCTCTAGAAGATAAACACCTCAAGATTTTCAAGTGCTCACCCTCAACAAGTTCAAGATCTAAACATCTTAAAGTGCATTATCACCCTTTTTGGTAAACTGATCACCCAAACATAGTTTCTCATCAGGAACTATCATCCTTTATCGCAAAACTGAAACATTTGTTTAGGATAATCTTATCCCACATCAAAGGATATATCATTCCTAATGGACTTGATTTTTATCAAATCATCATCATTGTACTCCTAAACTGAAGATCAAAAAACTTGCAAACTTTTAAAAACTTGAATCATCTTTACATGTCATATCGTGCTATCACATTTACGTTGACAATTAATCACTTATCAAAACAACTTTTAGACAATTGAACCCCTAAAATGGAAACAGAAACATTTGAAATAGCTAAAAATCATATCAACGTGACATACCAAAGCCAAACACAAGAAAAAGACATAACACACCAACATATTAGAGCAATCAAACAAGTTCAAAATCAAAATCCAACTATGTTAAAACCTCACAAGGATTCTAATACATCTCAAAAGAAAGGTGGCTCTTTTACACACCTCTTAAAGAGATCCCTAAAGGATTTGGCTAAAGAAGATCACAATCATGCACCTATGTCTATAAAAGGTTCATCCACCCCTAAGAAAATTAACTCTCCAAAGGCATCTATTCCTACACCTCCTAAAAGCTTAAAAGAACCTTCCATAGCATCATCATCAAAGAATACATCCAAAGATAAAGTTCCCCAAGGGATATCCATGATTGCCATCAAACTTATTTTAGAGGATCCTATTCAAAGCTCATCTCCTTCATATCCAAGCATTGATTCCTTGCAAATCAAAGTCCTCATTCATAGAATGCTCGTTAAATGTGTCTTAATAGATGGGGGGCTGGCTTGAACATTTTCTCTTTAAGTCTTGTCTGTGCTCTAGGTTATCCAAAAGATGCAGTTGATCCCCGAAAAAGGATAAAAATCAAAACATATGGTGAAGAAGAACATTACTCTAAAGGAATTGTAGTATTACCCCTCAAAGTGGGACCTTTGCAAAATGACACAGCATGTTGTTAGGATTCCCATAGATACTGAGAGGGGGGGTGATTTAGTATCTAACTGATATGTTGAATTTCTTAACTTAAAACATGTAGAGCATATTAAAATAGTGTACCGGTAAGCAAGAAATAATGCAATAAACAGAGATAGAAACAACCACATGAAAAACACACCATAACACAAAGATTTAACGAGGAAACCTGGTGTGGGAAAAACCTCGGTGGGATTTGTGACCCACAATATTCACTTACTAGCCAATAAGAGAATAGTACTGCTACAAGAGGGGCTTGGACATGCAGGAAGGTCAAGTGCCTAGAGCTCACTACTCAAATACAAAATAGGATGTCTCACTGACTTACAAAATGGATTATATAAATCTAGTGTCTTGTACTGCTTCAGAATAGCATCTATAATGCCAGATCCAGTACCAGTTTCTGCTCTGCTTCTTACATAAACAATTAACCTATATTTTGCATAATAGGTCTACCTTATTTCACCTTATATATTCCCTTATCAATTACATAATTGTTCTACAATGATCTCTTATATATATGAGTCATTTTACAATGTTGCCAAGTCGGCTTTAAAAGATTTTACAATAATAAACAAAATATATTATAACAAAATTCCTGTCGACCTCTGTGCCGGTATGCTTCCTTTCACTGCTGGTGTTGGTAGTCTATGTGCCGGTGTAGAGTCTGATCTTGCTAGTGCCGGTGGAATGCCTTGCTGGTGCCATAGAATTGTAAGGTTGCCATCAAATAAAAAACCTTCAATCACCTTCAATGTCTCATTGGAGTGTGCATATGCCAACAATCTCCCCCTTTGGCATTGATGGCAACACTCATGAGAAAATCCAAAAAAGTGTAGTCCAAAAATATGTTACCAAAAATATGTGAGCTCCCCCTGAGTAGATAAGTCTTTTGCTGATTATTTTCTCATACTACTACTCCCCCTTTGGCATCAATGACAAAGGTTGTCAAGGTGTCAATAGAGTTGTAGTTTTCTGTCTCAACCTTGTAACTGGGTGGTTACAATTTGAAAAAGATCTGCCAAAACCAAATTTATGCTTTCCATAAACTACTTACTATCTTTTATTGCTACCTCTGTTCTCTAAACTATGCTGGTGAGGTGCTGCATATGCTCTGTCGGTGTTTTCTATCCTTGTACTAATGCCTCCAATATTTCCTTCCTCAAGGATGCTAGATAGTCCAGTCTTGGACTTAGTCTCAGTCTCAGATTCTTAGCCTTATTTATTATTCTCTCCTTTTCTCTTTCTAACTTAAGTAATTATTCTTCAAAACTTGTTATCTTGTGTTCAAAAGCTGATAATGTATCAAGTGAGTTAACAAAATTGTCAACAAGTTTATTAGTTTCATATGTACCTTACTCATTTTATTATCTATGTCAAGCATTAGAAAGTTTGTCTTGCAAATATCTCTATATAGAGTTTTAAATTCCTTCAATAAGTTGCATAGTTTCGGTAGAAGTGTGTCAAATTCCCTAGTACACTTCTTTATTTGATTCTCAAAGAATTTTTGCTTTTCAATTTCCAACCTGTCTTTGAATGCCTCTTCCTTTATTTGCTCAACTGTCACTATGTTCTTAGTGATGTAATTAGACAAAGTGTCAAGTTGGCTTAAAGAATCCTTATTATCTATATTGCAGTTTGGAGCTATCATCTTCAAAATTGGGATTGTGTCATCTATAGCTTTATAAGCTTGTGAACTACAATCTATTATCCTTTTAATGGAGTCCAAAAGAACTTCAGTTGCATTTGTTGACTTGTAACTTGTTGAGGAGGAACCTATATTCTAAATTCTGGTGGTGGAGGAAGTAACCAAGCTTGTACTGACCTCTGGTAGGTCGTCTGTGTTTCCATTTCCTTATGCAAGGGTTTTTGTTCCTCTCCTGTTGCCGGTGGGACTATTTCCATATGAACCCGTTCCTGTTTGGAGCCTGTTGCTCTGCTTGTCTCTCTGTCTGTTGATCTATTGGTGTCTCTACCTATTTCCTTGTACTATCATCTTCAACTTTCCTTTCTGTGTTAACAATGTTGTCAGTTACCAGTGGCTCACTAGCCATATCTTTCTTACCGGTTGTATCCTTGTCTATCATAATGTTGACCTTTTGAGTATCAACATCAACTGTGTATAAAACTTCAGGATTAGGATTTGTATCCTCTATATCCATACTCTCATCTTTCGATTGATCTTTAGTGATTATTACCAGTGGAGTAGTCAAAGGTGGTGGGGTTAAGTTATCTTTTACTTTGATGCTAGGAGGTCCACCAACCTTTCCTTTTCCTTTGTCCCTAGCCTCCTAATATACCTTTATAGGCTTGGGGTTTCTGTACTCTTCTTGTTTTTCTTTTTCAACAAGGAATATATCCCATGCATTTTCTATTTCCTCTGTTATCTCATTTACTCTTCCAACCATTAGTCCAATATGCTGGTGTGTAGTAGAGAATACTGACTAGTTGGCTTCTACAATTAGGTCATCTATCTCCTTTGGTGAGTTTACTGGGTAAACAACAAGTAATTTTTCAATTTTAATTTTCATATCAAGCTCTACCACAACTTGTCTTTTTGCTTCCAATCTCTTGAACAATTCATCTGGTATTTCATCTACCACTTCCATTAATAACTTCTTATAGATATCTAGGTGTAAGATGACACTATTTTCAACTTGCTCTTTCTCATCTGCTAACAGTGTATCATATAATTTCTCTATATTCTTGAGTTTTCCTTCTTCTATGATTTCATTCAGTAACTTATCAAGAGGGGCAATGTTTTGCTTAGTCCTCTTCTTCTTTGGTGTTAGTTTTTTGTTTGGTGTTGTTTTCTTGACCAGAGACCTCACTGCCTGTTGTTTTTGTCTAGTTCTTCTAGGTGAGGGTGTGGATGCTGGTGAAGGATCCCTTTTCCTTACAACTCTTTTGAATGTTGCTGGCATGTCATTCTTTGAAGAAGTTGCTACCAGTGATAGGTGAGTTTCAAGCTATAATGTTGCTAACTCATCCTCAGTGATGCCAGTTTTCTTGAGTACATCTTCTTTGATAGCCTTTGCCTACTTGGATCCTCTTCTCATAGTTGCTTCAACCTTTTTCACTCCATTCTTAGATTGAATTTGGCTTTCTATGGTCTCGGCACTACCAAATACTTCTTCCTTTGGTTCCCTGGGTGCTTTAAGAAGAGTTTTTGCATAAGTCTCAATGATGTGATCATCAATCTCATAACCCATCTCAATAACCCAAACTGTTCTTGGGATAATTGCTTCCATCCAGATCTCATCCTTTTTATTCACAAAACATATATCATCCTTGTATTTGTTAACAATTTTCTATGACAGTCTGATTCTTTTGTTCATTCTAATCTTTAGTGCTTGAAAATACTCAGTGATGTTCTTTTCCTTGTTTTCACCCATGTTGTTGAGTAGGTTTGATAACTATTTCCCTACCAGTATATCAAATCCAAGGTTTTTTTTGCCTATATCGGGCACCTGTTTGGTTATGTGTAGCATTAAGCATACAAGTAGATTACCAAATCTAAAAGTCCCTTTCTTATCCTTCTTGATTTTACCTAAATTATCAATCAACTCATCTTTCAACCATTCACATACATCAATTTTCACATTGTCCTTAACCATATCAAGTGCACTCTTTATGTATAAACTTGAAACTGAGTTAAGTCTGTTTACATGAGTTGCTTTGTACCCTAAAATCATGCTTATGAATCTCACATTTATATTGGTTACATCATTAACTCTCAAGGACCTTTTGTCAGATGTTGCACCAGTTAAGTTCATTACCAGGTCATTTGAGACCTTCTTTATTTTGTTAGGTCTGTTACCGGTGGAAGGTAACCTTGTTACAAATTTCACAACTTCCTTGGTAATTTTATGGATGGAATCTAGCCAAAAGAATTCACCATGTACCCTCCTCAATACTATCATAATCACTTCCTTGGGAAATTCTAGAATGCAGAGGATTTCAGTGAATCCTAGGGTTTCAACAATTTTATGTTCAGGTTTCACATTTCTAGAATTATCACATATAACAGTTTTATACATGTTTTTGATTTCTTCATCTCCTAATTCCTCTATATGGCAATGGATGTACATTCTAGGATCTTCTGCAAAAACCACTCCTTTTGAAATTTGTGAAAATGCACCTACATGTCATCTTTCTTCGCTATCTCAAGAACTAGCTGGAATACAGGCCTAGGGCATTTAATTACCTTGACTACAGTAGGGTTTGCTATGAATTCAGGTGCAG
This sequence comes from Cryptomeria japonica, assembly GCF_030272615.1. Classification (NCBI taxonomy): domain Eukaryota; kingdom Viridiplantae; phylum Streptophyta; class Pinopsida; order Cupressales; family Cupressaceae; genus Cryptomeria; species Cryptomeria japonica. The sequence continues at coordinate 335,885,291 of NC_081408.1, forward strand.
AGGAGGATGCCATGATTATAAATACCTTTTTCTACCTTAGGATGGATTGATTGCTAAAGTGTTCTTGCCTTTTTGCTCGAAATGCCTTAGCTCTGGAAATTTTACACTCTTCGAATGTTTGAATGCTTGGTGAAGTGAAATGGAGCCAAAATCACAAATTTATAATGTTTATTTGTCACCTACCACATTTAATGCATGTCGGTTAAGTAATCACTTAACATTGTCTATCGGTATAGAAGTAATTTTCAACTTCTCATCATTAACTAAGGGATTAATAGCATATGTCTCATTTGATTGCCAAACCATCAAGGAAAATTTTCTTCAATTTGATGAAGAGCTTCCTGCCGATGGAGCACTACTCTTTCCTGCCAGTGGAGTGCTACTCTATCCTGCCGGTGGAGTGTTGATTGGTTCCACCGATGGAGGAGTATTCCCAACATTACTTAGGTCTGACTTTCTAATCCATTGTTTTGAGAATTCTTGCTTAACCTCTTCAACTTTTTCTTTTCCTTTCAAACTAGAACTTTTGTTGTTTGTCAGTGATGCCTTACTTCTACAGAATTTTGCAATATGTCCAATCTTGTTACAAGCATAACAAGTCACATTATTTTTCTGAATAGCCTTTCCATAACCTATACCAGTTTGTGTTCTACATTGATTAGATAAGTGTCCAAATCTTCCACAAACATAACATCTCACATTCATTCTATAATTTTCAAAGTTATGACCAACTTTGTTGCATTTTGAACATTGACCAGTGGGTGTGTTGATGTTCTAATAACTTCTAGATCTACATTGATTTTCTCTATGACCATACTTATTATAGTTAAAGCATTTGCCATTGAATTTATAAGCATTAGGTTGACTTACCGGTTTGCTATGATCCTGAGTGTTTGCAGTACCGGAGCTTTCTCCAACTTCAAAGCCAAGCCCATTAGTGTCACCATTAGGTTTCTGATTCTTTAATAGGTCACCAAGTTCTTCTGAGATTTTCTTGAATTTATCTTTGTGCTGATTTGCAGTATCCAATTCTCTTTCTAAGATCTCTTTCTGCCTCATCAGTTCATTGGATTCATTCTGTGTGTGCATCAAATCTGTCTTCAACAAATCATTTTCATAGCTAAGTCTAGTTTTCTCATTTACTGCATCACTTAATCTTCTATTCAAGTCTTCTTCATTCTTCTTTCTATCTTCAATTTCCTTACAAAATCTCATAGTCATATCCTGCATCTCATTCTTTGTTGTCATGTTTTCTTGCTTCATCTTGTTTATCATATCATTAAGAGTTTCCTTTTCATCATTCTCAAATTGCATCTTTTCACAAAGTTCTCTTCTTTTGTTTCTTGCAATTGTAAGATTTTCTTGAAGTGCTTGAATAATATCCTGAGCTACCTTTAGATCATCTTCAAGTTTGATGTTTTTCAATTTTTCTGTATCATAGTCTGAGAGAGCTGCTTCAAGTTGCTTCATCAAGTTTTCCATTTCTACTGGTGTCAAGATCTTCCTCACGCTGTTAGGCTTCTAAAAATAGAGGACTAGGCTCTGATACCAATTGTTAGGATTCCCACAGATACTGAGAGCGGGGGGTGAATCAGTATCTAACTGGTATGTTGAATTTCTTAACTTAAAACATGTAGAGCATATTAAAACAGTGTACCAATAAGCAAGAAATAATGCAATAAACAGAGATAGAAACAACCACATGAAAAACACACCATAACACAAAGATTTAACGAGGAAACCCGGTGTGGGAAAAACCTTGGTGGTATTTGTGACCCACAATATTCACTTATTGGCCAATAAGAGAATATTACTGCTACAAGAGGGGCCTACACATGTAAGAAGGCCAAGTGCCTAGAGCTCACTGCTCAAATACAAAATAGGAAGTCTCACTGACTTACAAAATGGATTATATAAATCCAGTGTCTTCTACTGCTTCAAAATAGCATCTATAATGCCAGATCCAGTACCGGTTTCTACTTTGCTTCTTACATAAACCCTTAACCTATATTTCGCATAATAGGTCTACCTTATTTCACCTTATATATTCCCTTATCAATTACATAATTATTCTACAATGATCTCTTATATATATGAGTCATTTTACAATGTTGCCAAGTTGGCTTTAAAAGATTTAACAATAATAAACAAAATTCTTGTTGGCCTCTATGCCGGTATGCTTCCTTTCACTACTGGTGCCAATAGTCTGTGTGCCAGTGTAGAGTCTAATCTTGCTAGTGCTGGTGGAATTCCTTGCCAGTGCCATAGGATTGTAAGGTTTCCATCAATGACAAAACCTTCAATCACCTTCAATGTCTCATTGGAGTGTGCATATGTCAACACATGCCAAGTTCTAGACTTGGACCTACCATACAACATACTCTTGGGGAGACCATGGATACAAGACATACAAGCTATTCCATCAACAAGTCATCAGTGCTTAAAATTTCCTTACAATGGACAAGAAATCACAATATCAGTAGACTCAAATCCATTGTTGTGTTGTAATAATCTGAAATCAGCTCAAGAGGTCATTGTTTCACATAATAGGGAGGTAGCATCTTCAAGTATAGAATCAAAAGAATAATCATTTTCATCATTTTTATCAAACATGAAGAAACAAATGTAGCTAAGAGACTAAGGGACCGAAGAATATTTTCTATCATGGAAAAAAAAACAAGAGCAACTTGAAATTGAAAGGGAAGAAGAAGATGTAGAAGTCGATGTAGTTCATATGTATGCAGGACAAACATGAGGAACTAGCATACTTGAATCATAGTCACATTCAGCTAACATGGACTTAACTGAGGATGATTAGGAGTTTCTTGCGTGAGGTCATTCTGATGAGAGTATCATTCTAGACATGGAAATACATATTGAAAGCTCTAACATCTCTATCATGACCCCTAATATATTTGACATAATTCAACATGAGGACCCTTTATCCTTAATCCCTCCTGAACCTATGGACTGGGAAAATGAAGGACATACTGCCATTGATACCTTTCCTAATAACCAGGCCATATCCTTATATCTTAATGAAATCAAACCCGCAAAAAATTTCACCAAGGATTCTGCTAACGTATATTCAAGTCAAGTGGATGTTAAATCTCCTAGTCGCAAAAGTGAAAATAAAGAAAACAATATCAGGTCTAATACTGAAAACCATTTACTAGCAACATTGGACCGAGAAAAAGTAAAAAGAAAGGATGCATCTAATGGTGGAAACCTCCTCGAGGCGCCGAAAGATGGGAGATTTGACACCTTACCTCAATTTTATCGAGAGAAGTTATCTATCTTAATAGAACTAGTAGAGACAATTATCATTGGCACAACTGATCTATATCTAGCAATCTCTCTATCAAAAGTAGCAAAGAAAAAATATTTGGAACCCTTCAAAAGATGGCAAATAAAATTTTACTTGTTCATATACAGAAACTCTAGGGTTCGATCCATATCTTAAAATACATCACCCGAATATCAGTCCAAGAACAAGCATCAATAATGGAACACAACAGGGATTAGGAGCAGGTATTCTATTCATCACACCAGAAGGTCATACAATCCTAAAAGCATACAAATTAAGCTTTCCATGCACCAAAAATACAACAAAATATGAAGCTTTGGTAACAGGTATCAAAATGGCTATAGAATGGAACATTACACAACTACAAGTCTTTGGAGACTCTCGGCTCGTCATCAATAAAATTAATGATGATTACCAAAAAAAGGACAAAACATTGATGCCTTATAAAAATATGGTTGATGATATCAAGAAGTACTTTATAGAAATAACTTTTCAACAGATTCCAAGAAATGAGAACAAAGCAGTAGATGCCATGGCTACACTTGCTTCTCTACTTCAAACACAAGAAAATCAACAACATTATGAATTCTTGGTGGAAGAGTTGTTTTACCTTTCTCATAATTGTCCTGATTCCCAAACTATTTGTCACTTTGTTGGACATGATTCATCCTGCTATGGCCAAACTTACACATACCTGAAAGACAACACCCTACCTCCCGATTTATCAAAGAACCAAAAGAGAAACTTTATTATCCAATCCTCCCATTTTACATGTGTCATCACACCTCGCTTCAAAGAGGGGCAAAATGTATACACCTAAAAATGGCCTGAAGATAATTAATTAAAAAATTAATTATTTAATTAATCCCCATCCCCAATTTAATTGAATTCATTAGGAATTTGACTAAATCCTCCCTTTTCATCTACTTATTAATAAATCTAAGGATTTATTTAATAATTTCATTTCAATAATCCCTTTTGATTAATTAATTCAAATTAATTAATTCTTCTCCATCAAAATCATTTCTTCTAATCTCCTAATTAATTAAAACAAATCAATTTATGAATTGTTCAGAATTAATTAGTCTTTTCCTATTATTTAAATTTTTAAATTCAAATTACCCACATGACTCCTAACTTTTAACCACCTAACCTAACCCCTTCTAAACCTAACCCATTCCATCTAACCCAGGGTTTAATTAAACCTACCTTGGCTTGCACATTCCAACCTCCTTATCCTAACCTCCTATGGTGTGGATACTCTCTCCTTGAGACACATGGAATTCTTGGGCCACATGTCCCCTCTCTTGGAATCCTCTTGACACTTGTCACCATAGAGATGACAAATGTTCCCTTTCATCCAACCTCTTCTAGAAGCCTCTTGACACTTGTCACCATAGAGATGACAAATGTTCCCTTTTAATCCAACCTCCTCCAATTTCACCATTGATATCTTCAGGACTTAATCTTGACCGTTGATTCCTACCACCTCACCCCTAGCCTTGGAAATCCTATAAACATCCCTCAATTTGAAGCACAAAGGATCCCGATTCATCCATCTCATTCATCCCATCTCATTTACATTTCATGCATTATTACTATAGGCATATGCAATCTTAGTTTATCATTTGAGCATTGTCATCATAGCTTAATTGCATCATTTTAGCATATTTTCTAGCATAATCATGAAATCATGTAGCTTAATCATTATTATTGCTAGCTTAAATGCATCATTTATCATTTAAATCCTCCATCTAGGTGTAGTCAAGTCACTGGAATTTGCCTAACAAGATTTGAGAGAAAAATTCATACTTGCATTTACTAGGAGATGATAGATCGCTTAGCTATGGTTTTATCTTTCTTTGCTTTAAATTAATTAACCATGCTTGTAATGATCTATTGAGTGTTTTGTGTTGCAGGTGCAGGTATACACTTTACAAGCATGATAGTTCCAGTTTGCATAGGACTTCAAGCGTTCTTTCTTAAGTCACCTTAAGTGACTTCATGATCATCAAAATAGCCAACTTGAAGATCTGACCTTAACACTGATCTCTTTAATGACAAACCAGTTAGCTTAGTCTATCTTCCCTTGAGCTGATTGAACCTTGATCATCTATCTCTGATGTTTCTTCCATGTTGTTTTCAAGCCATAACATTTTCTATTGAGATACACCACTACACTGGTCAGTGTTAGTCATCAATGACAAATCTCAGCTAATATACCAGTTCACTGGATTAACCAGTTTCTTCAATATTAGTAATGCCAACAATCTCCCCCTTTGGTATTGATGGAAACACTTTAGAATCTATCTTATCAGTTAATCCTGCATGTAATTTCTTCATTTCTTTTTTATCTTTGTACCAATCATTAGTTCTGCTCTGAGTAATGAGTATCTCCCCCTAACACTGGTAATACTCTATTTCCAACAAACCACTCTAGCCACTTCTAGAAACCCTCCGCTATAACAACTTCTACTCAACACCACTTCACACATTCTACCCACTACTCACCAATACTCAAACACTATAATAATCTCCCCCTTTGACAACAATGCCAAAGATATATTTTAGTACACTTACAAGACTGCTCCCCCTAACCAGAGCAATCCACACTTATCAATCTAGTCTTAGAAATCTTTCATAAAGAAATCATACCAGATTGATGTAGAGCCCCTTTTTTTATTAATTTAATGAAGGTAGGGGTATCACCCCTAGCTTATCTCTATGATATTCAAAGGTGTCCTTCTATAGTGGCTTGGTGAAGATGTTGAAAACCAATAACACAAAGAGGGGGGGCGTGAATCAGTGTTATACCAGAATAATAGATTTTAGCCTTAATAAAACAATTATACACCAATTGGTAAACCGGTATAAACAAAATTGAAAGAAGTAATGCAACCAATAAGACAAACACATAAATGAGAACCATAACACACACATTTATACATGGAAAACCTCAAAGAGGAAAAACCATAGTGGCATTTGTGACTCACAATATCAATTCACTGGCCATATGAAGAGATATTACAATATATGATGGGCATGCACTTGCAGGAAGGTTTACAACCTAGAGCACACTGCTAATCACAATAGGAGCCTCACTAACTACATAAAAATCTTGACCACAATCCAAAGAAGTATGAACTTCTTAATATATCATCTCTTATGCCAAAATACAGTTTTGGTTTAAGCTCCATCTGTTATGGTTAAAACCCTAAACCTCAGTACCGGAATAACCCTTACAATGAATTCCTCACATGCATAGTCTCTCTAATATATTGTGCATCACATCCATAACCATATCCATCTATGCTTCTACTTCTTACAAAATGATCTAATCAATCTCCCTTATATACCCTATACAAATTTATACCTTATGTTGGCTTACAAATTGTGTGTGTGAAAAGTGGAATAAGGATCTGTATCTGCAAGACACAACACTTCAATTAAAGTCATTACATGTATGGTTAGATAGATATAAGCATGAATAATAAAACCATAACAAATCAAATAATTGCCTTCTAAAAGATGTGAGTATAAGATTGCTCTTAGATTTGTATAAGCAATACCAGTGACTAGACTACACCAAGACAAAGGATTTAATCTATATGAGCATGATATTAAGCTAAATGGATGCAAAATGGATGAATAATTCAAGCAATAATGAATTCAAGCAATATGGATTCAAGCAATAATGGATTCAAGCGATATGGAATAAACTAAATGTGGATGCTAAAAATCTAAAATAGCACAATATATTCAATGACTCCAGAGCAAAATCAGCGTGATAATAATCTCCATGCGCATTCTCAAAAATCTCTGGGGTTTTTCGAATGAGAGCTGAAGGCTGAATTTATAGAAATTCACAAGAGAGATGAAGAAAAATCTCAATTTAGGATTAATTGAAAATAATTGAGAAATCAAGTTCAGTTAACCTTGAGATAGATTCTAATTATAGTTTAATTGAAATGCATTCAAATAAGAAGTTCAAGTTGCATTGGAAATAAGATTTAATTAATTCCATGCATGTCTGATAAAAATAGATAGTTCTTTTGATTTATTCAAGAAAAGAGTCTTTTCAATGCAACTGAACTTGTTTTTCTGAAAAGCTTTGAGTTATAATTTTAGAGAATAATCAACAATTCAATTAATTGCTTTTCTAAATTCAAGTTCTAAATTTAGAAAAAGAAATAATATCTCAAGTTTGATTTCTCTCTCAATTCAATTCTTTTGTTTTATTTGCAATTCAACTCTTGCTTTGCAATTAATTCCCCTTTTGAATGATTAAATGGCAAATTTATTAATTAATTAAATATGCTAGGATATTTAATAAATTAAAATAGGATAATTGATCAAAAATGATTTACTTTGAATGATTTAATTAATTAAATAAATATTTAATTAATATTGAGTAATTGATTTGCCATGTGACATTTAATAATTGGAGAATTAATTATGTGCTCAAGATTGATTTAATTGCCTTTGGTTAGGACCTTGGTGATGTTGTCAAGATTAGGGGCCCATGGTTTAGATGACCATTTTTAGGGTATTACATTTGCCCCTCTTTGAATTAATATGTGAGCAACGCATTGGTTCAAAGAATATGTGATGTCTAGGAGATATTAGTTCTGAACTTGACTGATCATGAACCAGATAAAGAGCAAGGTGTTTAGCTTGATTTGAAGAGATGAAGATGAACATAATCTAATTAAAGTTATATTGATCCTAAACTTTATTGAACTAGGAACGATAGAGAGCAAAGATACCGAACTTGAACTTGATTGATCAAGAAGCGGATTTTATTGATCTAGAACTTGATTGAACTAGACACAATGAGCGAAGATAAAATCAATCTTGAACTTGATGGATCAAGATACGATGAGCAAAGATAAATTGTCTAGCTTGATTCAATGCAATGAAACTGGACACCTTCTTAGATTTGAGCATGTGATCAAAGATACTCTTTAAACTTTTGATTGAGTTTAAATGAATAATCAGCTTGATGAAAAGTGATGAAACTGATTAACGTTAAGAGATTGATTCAGATGAAGACAAATATCATCTTGATATGAAGCGATGAAACTGATATGCCCCAAGCGATTGATTCGATTCAGATGATCGAAAGATCTCAACTTGATATGAAGAAATGAAGCTAAGATGCCCCTTAGCAATAAGGATTTGTTTGATTTTCTTTAAAAGATTTTTGCTCGACTTTTGATGAAGATTTAAGAATTTTCTCAACATTGAATATGTGAGGTCATGAGGTCACAAGTATGCCCCCTCGAGAGAGAAATCGAAAGATAGCGAGGGTACATGATTATAGGCAATTTTTAGCGATGATAATTTATTTGAGCACAAAGAATAATTCAGAGGAATTTTTGAAAATTTGGCATTGAGCGTAAAGTTGTTTTGTAGAAATAAATTGAGATTTAGTGTTGATTGATGAGAAATTAAGTGCAATTTGAAGAAAGAATGAGCATTTGATGAAAAGTGCTAAGTGGTCCAAATTGTGTGAAATTGACTAGCAAAATGATCTCAAATTTTGATTTTGATCCCAAAAATGGAATCAGAATGGGTGAATTAGCTAAGGGTACAATTTTCATGTCCATCAAAGCAAGTTGAAAAATTAGGGTTTTGGCTATATAAGGGGTAAAAGTGTCATTTTCAATTCATTTTAACCTTCCAAGTTTAAAATTTCAAAAAGCCTTCTGTGAAGAATAATGGTGGTCCCCACTCATGAGCATCGATTCGAGCAACAAAGAAGACATAATCAACCTTGAGACTATGAGCCTGTTATTCATTTCAATTTTGAATTTTTTTGTTGATTTTTTAAGTTTTTATCATGTTGAAGTCAGGTTTTCTCATTTTGTCATGCGAGACAGTATCCTGTCTCATACGACAAACTGTTAAAGTTTGTTTTGTCATTTAGAGTCATCAGTTTTGTTGTGCGAAGCCTACCCTTGTATCGTATGACAACATTCATAAGTGACCATTTTGTCATCGGAAGTCTATTCTTGTGTCGTATGGGGATCTTTTGTCATACGGGGACTAATCCTGACTCATACAATTTTTTCCCTTCTGTGTTTTGCCATTTGAAAAATAGTAAGCATTTTTGAAGGTCTAAACTTAAAATTTTGACTTTGCAATTGATGTAGTTGAATTTGCATGATGTTTTACTTCTCTTGTAGGCTTATTTGGAATGTTTATTGATGCTTTATTGTTTGGATTTTGCAGGTTTGGTTGCCTCATGTTCTTTTTAGATGTGTGTATCCACCCACCATGACATTAGTTTAACAGTTGTCTGATGTTGAGCATACAAATATTGATTTGTGCGATTTTACCCACCTTCTTTAGTTACCTGATATCTATGTGAATCACAGGATGCTCACAACATTAGTTGAGAAATTTCATTCTAAGCATAACACCTTTCATTTTCTAGTTGGGGAGATGACCATCACTCCCAAGGATGTTTATAGGATTCTTCGTATCCCTTTTGCTTGGGATAAGGTGGATTATGATGCAGCACAACTTCCTGGATTACAGGCTGTTAGACATGTATTCAGGGACCCAGATATTTTGACACGTTCCATTAGTTGGGACGTTATGATAAGAAAGTACAATGAGTCTTTTCCTCTGGCTTGTGTTTTGGCAAGGTTTGTCAGTTGCTTTTTGGTGCCAGATGGAGGACATCAGGGATTTCTATGTGGATGGAGCAAGATGCTGGAGACACCTATTGAGATGCCTTAGAGACAAGGTTGGGGCTCATGTATACTAGCCCATATGTATCACAAGATGCATGAGATTGTGTATAGGGAGGGGAAGAGAATGGCTGCAGGTGTATTGATCTTATAGGTATGGGCTTGGGAGGATGGTCTATAGGGATCTTTTTGTTATGTGCCCACTCATTAGCAGATCGCAGACTATGGTGGAGTGATTCATGGTATCTCAAGTGATGAGGCAGTATGGTAGGCCTTAGGGGATATCATAGGAGTTCACAGCATATGCATGTTATGCTGATGAGGAGAGGTAGGGATGGAAATTGAGGTTATCTTATGCCTTGAGTATGTAGGAGCTGATTGGTTTACAACAACTAAGATGGGACTATATGGATGATATTGGAGATGCGGGGGTATTTCCCCAGTACCAGGATTGGTTCTAGCAGCACCCTTTCCACAGGCTCACTGATCCAGCTAAGTAGGTACCTCATATTGAGGAGATCAAGGATGATGCCCCCACACAGGGACATGGATAGGGCCAAAGACAAGGACCAGGATAGAGACAGGGACAAAGTCAGAGAGTCAAGGCTCCAAGGTAGGTAGGTGGTGATCCTTGTGCTAGTAGCAGTAGGGTTACAGTTGGGGTTAGGCAGTAGAGGGGTGAGGGTGGATCCCTTGGGAGTGTTGGTGTGAGGTTAGGTGGAGGTGAGGAGGAGCGAGTAGCTCCTAGAGAGGTCTAGTAGAGGCAGGAGGAGTAGGGTGGAGCTGGAGGTGGAGATGGGGGTGGAGAGCCTGTGAGAGAGTAGGGGACCAATGCAACACAGTTAGTGAGAGCACGTCTAGAAGAGTTGGAGTCACAGTTGATAGTGGCACAGACTCAACTGGCGGAGCAAGATTGACAACTAGTAGAGCTTAGAGCTGAGAGAGACCTTCAAGTCATAATGACAAGGGAAGAGAAAGATGCTTTGCAGCAGGAGGTTCTTCACTAGACAAGTAGGGCAGTTTACTATGTTGCAGCTTATAGCATAGCATTTCTAGTTGCGCAGTAGGTTGTCCCCTACTCATAGTATATGGCACAGTCAAAGGGAGCTCAAGCACCTTGTTAGGATCCCAATCAGCAGGCTCCTCCTCCACTTGGCGATGAGGGAGAGGCCAAGAGCTAGATATTCTTTTTGTAGCTCTAATATTTTTTTGTAGACACACTTATTTTTTGTAGCCTATACGATTCTTGCTTCAATGGGAGTTTGTATATGTCAGTTGACATTATTTTGAACTCTAAGACTTTATATGATATATATATGAGATCCAATTTGACTTCATTGTACTTGTGTTGATTCGATTATGAGATGCTTTCTATATGCTTTATTCTATATGTATGCATTTCATTTCAGTATGGATGTATGCAATACAAATGATTATGGATGTCTATTTTTGTTTCTTTTCATATGCAAATAAATGAATGTAAATGAGTAATGAATAATGCAAAAATTTATTTTTCTATGCAATAAGGTGAATGCAAATGAGTAATAATGAAATATATGAATCTATATAAGATGCTTATGTATGTAGCTAACATCTCAAAACACAAGTACTCGATCTGAGAAATGATGAAAAAGAGACCACTTAGCTAAGAAATGATGATGCTTCCAACTCTTATTTAGAAGATAAAGAGATCATTATTATCATACCAAAATCACTCTAAATTCACAAAATACAGAATGAAATGCAAAATGAGATGCAACATAAACCTAGTCATTGGATTTAAAATGCTTAAGTTTCATCATCGAGCATAACGAACATAACAGGCCGATTAGAGTTCCTTTCTTTTCATGTGCAATATCTATTATCTTGTCCACAATGACCCTTTTTTCGTTCATATCCTTGGACATATTTTGTAGGGACCTGAATTGCATGATAAAGAAATTCCCTCAAAACAGACAAAGAAATGGCGTGGACCTCCCTGTAGCATTCAAATAAGCGGAGTCAAGGTATGTGTGGCGATTTCACCTTGATGTGAAGGCTCTTATCACATACACCTAGCTAATTAGATGTTTCCAGATCATTGAGATCATTCCTACAAGTAGAAAACAAGAAAATATTATGCCCCCAATCCTTGCTCCTCTAAGTCAAGATAGACTTCCTCGAGTTACTCAGAGGGATAATAATCAAAAACCAATATAAAAGACAACACACAAAGAAAATTTTCATGCATAGCTCAAATTGTTTAGTGATTGTTTTCCATTATATTGATTTGCTTGTTTACTCAGTGATAAAAACTCTTTAGTAGTCAGGAGGTAGGTGACTGACTTGGAGTGGACGACTAGATTTCACTAATGGAAAGATGACTTGGTTGACACTCCTTAGGATATGTAATGTGCTCTGTCGATTAACCTAAGACTAGGACATTGATTAGTTTCAAGCCATGAGGGTTCCAATGAACTAGGATGTCACAAAAGTGACTATAAAATATGTACAAAAGAAAGCGAAGATGCAGGAAAGTGGGAATGCCAATGTTGTGTTGATAGATGGAGCGCTCCAGTACAAGAGGCGCACGTTTACCAGGTTTTCACCTGGTTGGCAAGGATTCTTTTCTTTTTTGTTTTTTTACGAAGGTGCCTGTTTACCAGGTTTTCACCAGGGCATTTTCTCTCTTTTTACTTTTTTTTTCTCTTTTCTTTTCTTATTTTTATGATTTTTTTCAAGACTTTTTCTGATTTTAATGATTTTTTTCAGGACTTTTTTAGTTGTACAGGTTGTTGGAGAAGATAATGCTAACTGAAGAATTTATTCAAGTGGATGGTGTTAATCGGTTCACAGAGTTGTTCTCCTTCTGATGTTGAGAGTTGATAGGCACCAAAGCCAAATATTGCAGTAATGATGTAGGGAACCAGACAATTGGGTTCAAACTTCCCTTTGTTGTCTCGAAACTGTTGATTTTTAAGGATTTTCTCTCAGAACTAGGTCACCAACTTGAAATTCTCTTTGTCAAACCTTCTTGTTATATCCTCTGGACATTCTCTTTTGATACACTCTGAGATGATCAAACACCACTTGCTGACACTCATCCAACAATTCTAGTTCTTGAAATCTAGATATTCTATGGTCTTCATGAGTAACAAGACCTTTCAAAGAAACTCTTAGAGATGGTATTTCCACTTCAATAGGTAATACTGCTTCAGACCCATACACTAAAGAAAAAGGTGTAGCCCCAGTAGGTGTTCTGATACTTGTTCTATAAGCCCATAATGCAAGATTGAGCTACAGATGCCAATCCTTCCCAAATTTGTTCACTGTTCTATGCAAGATAGTCAATAGGTTTTTGTTAGATGCCTTAGCTTGTCCATAACCTTGAGGATAATATGTTGATGACTAGTGTTGTTTAATTTTAAATTTCTCATAGAGCTCATCCAGGTCTTTATTCTTGAGCTATCCTCCATTATTAGTCACGATGGATGAAGGTATCCCATACCTATAGATGATATAGTTTAGGATAAATAGGGCTATTTGTTTACCGATTACTTTGATGTGCAGAACCGCTTCTACCCATTTAGTGAAATACTTAGTGGCAGTTATGATGAATTTATGTCCATTAGATGATGCATGATATATCTCACCAATGAGATCAAAGGCCCATTGCTGAAAAGGACAATGTGTAATGAAGGGTATGAGATCCCTTGTCGGAGCATGTATGAGGTTACCATGTAGTTGACATTTCTCACAAGTCTTAGCAAATTTAATAGCATCATTTTCCATGTCTGGCTAGTAGTAGCTAGCCCATCATAGTTTTTGAGCTAAAGTAAGACCATTTGAATGAGATCCACAAATACCTTCATGGACTTCCGATAATGAACGTTTAGATTCTTTAGTTTCTAGGAATCTAAGCAATGTACCATCCAAACCTTGTCTAAATAGATGGTTAGAAATGATAACATACCGTGAACCATTTCGGGTTAGGTTTCTTTTCTCATTATGGGTAAGATTTTTAGGTATAATTTGGTCTCATAGATAAGAGTAAATATGGGTATATCAGGATGAGTTATGTCCAATAATAGAACAGACTATTTGGGTCTCAAGAGAATCATAGATAGGGTAATTTAACTCTTCCACTAGGAATTCAAAGCAAACATTAGATTCTTGTAATTCAGGTATAGATGCCAAGGTGGCCATAGCATCTGCTACTCTGTTTGTGGATTTGGGAATCTATTGGAATGATACAAAAGCATCATCCACCATCCTCTTATAGGGAATTAGTTTCTCATCTCAAGTCTGATATGTATCATTGATTTGATTGATAATCAGCTAAGAATCTCCATAGATGTGTAATTCTGGAACCTTCCATTCTATAGCTAGCTTTATCCCATTTACCAAAGGTTCATATTCTACAATGTTGCTTGTGCCAGGGAAAAGAATCTTATAAGACTTCAAGATTGAGTACTTCTAAGGAGTAATAAATAGTATTCCAACACTAGAACCATTTTGAGTAAAAGACCCATCAAAGAACATCTTCTAGGGTTGTTGAGTAAGGTACATTATTGATTCATCTGGAAACTCTATATGCAGTGGTTGATTGTCTTCAAGTGGAGCTTTATCAAGTTGATCTGCAATTACCTATCCTTTTATGGCTTTGCATTCTACGTATTGAATATCAAACTCTGTAAGGATCATGACCCATTTTGTCAATCTTCCTGTGAGCATTGTTTTGTTAAGAAGATACTTGAGCGGATCAATTTTAGCCACCATCTTGACTGAATGTGCTAACATGTAGTGTCTCAATTTTTGTGATGCAAAGACTAATGCCAAGCATTCTTTTTCTATTATAGTGTAGTTCATTTCATAAGACACCAATGTTCTGCTAATGTAATAGATAGCTCATTCTTTTTTATTGTCATCCTGTTGTGTCAGAAGTGCCCCCAGTGATGAATCAGTTCTTGATATGTATAAGATCAAAGGTTTACCCTAAATTGGTGGCATCAATATTGGTAGATTGGGTAGGTATTGTTTGATTTGTTGAAGATGTTGTTCACATTCCTGACCCTAGTTGTATATTACTACTTTCCTCAATAATTTTGTGAAATGTTGAGCTTTGTTTGCTAGTTGAGAAATGAAGTGTCTGATTGATTGGAGACATCCCTATAAGCTTCTGATTTGACTGATGTTCTTTGGAGGTGGAATTTCCATTATAGCTTGACCTTCTCAGGATCAACCTCGATTCCCTTCTTTGAAATGATGTAGCCAAGTAGTTTACCGGATGTCACTCTGAATGCATCCTTTTTTGGATTTAACTAGAGTTTGAATTTTTCCATTCTATCTAGTATAGGGCCTAGCTCTTGAATATGTGTGGATCTCTTCATAGTTTTCACTAAAGTGTCATCAACATAATCTTCCATATTCTTATGCATCATGTCATGAAATATAGTAGTTATTGCTCTTTGGTAGGTTGCTCTTACATTTTTTAGCTCAAATGGCATGACATTCTAGCAAAAGAATCTCCATGCACAGGTGAAAGCTATCTTTTCTTGATCTCTAGGAGCAATTTTGATCTAATTATATCTGAAGAATCCATCCACTAATGAGTACATCTCATACCCAACAGACATGTCGACTATCATATCAATGTTTGGTAATGGAAATTCATCCTTTGGACAAGCTTTGTTGAGATCTCTGAAGTCTATGCAAACTCTGATAGATTTGTTTGCCTTTGACACAGGTACTATGTTTGAAATCCATTTGGCATAGTCTATAGCTCTGATGAATCTAGCTTTTAGCAGTTTTTCTACCTCAGCCTTGACTAGTAGTGCCACATGAGGGTGCATCTTACAGAGTTTTTGCTTGACTAGTTTAACTCCTAATGTGATAGAAAGATGGTGCATGATAAGATTAGGATCTAGGCCTAGCATACCAAATTATGTCCATGCAAATTTGATCTTCTTTTCTGAAAATAGATGAGTGAAATCTTGCAATTCCTCTACTGATAGTGATTGAGCTACATGAATGATGTGTGGTGTCTCTTGACTCCCAATGTTCATTGGCTGAGTTGGCTCGATCAATATGGAAGACCTTTCTCAAAAATGACTTGGTAGTATATCAAGTATCTCACCTTTAGGCACCTCAAAGAGGTTTTCACCCTTAGGTACGTCCTTTATTTTCTCTTTTTTAGATTATGACACTGCCACAATTTGGTTTTCGCCATCAAATCTTTTATTTTTATTTCTCTTATTTTTACAACTAAGATACTTGATATCTATTTCAGTCATGTTTTCACTTTGTTCACTAGTGGAAGAGTCCATAGGTTCAACTGCATTGAGATAATAGGCTAACGTATAGTCATTGGAAAAAGCAGGTATATTCATGGGCTAGTTTTGTAAAGTACAGTCAATTAATTTTGGATGTACTAAGGATAAATGTTGGATAGGTTCGAGGGAGTTCACGATATTGTCATCACAACTGTGGATTGAAAAGTCTAGTTCCAGAAGGATACCTTGTGTAAATGTCTCGAGATCAGGAAGAGTCAGAACATGATTATTAAAGTTCATATTAATATTTAGTTGACCTAATCCAATAGACATACTTGTAGCATTGTTCTCTATGCCAGACTAGACTTCATATTGCAGTTCGACAACAATAAGATTAGTAGACAGATTTTCATCATTTATATCAGATGATTTAGAGTTCGATGTTGAGTAGATATTGTCAAAAATAGGACTATCATCAGAGTCACTAGAGTCATCGGATGAAGTTTTTGAGTCTTCTTCAAGTGAATAGTGAGTATATGTATGGTATCAACACCAACATCTTTAGTGCTGCAAGTCCCTTCAAGATTTGGCTCATTTATCATTTGTATCTGATGCACCTATTGACATGATCTTGATGTTTCTATGATTCTCTATCATCTACTCCATTCAGCTTCCTCTAGACTGATGATTGGTTCTTCTTTTGTTACTTCCAATTCTTCCTGTGTAGTGCTATACCTAATTTTTTTTGTCTTAGTATGGGGGTACATAGATGAAAATCTTTTTGGTATTCTTCCTTCTTTCAATCCTTGTTCATAGTTTGCTTGTCTCTTTTGTCTAATTTCCTGTATTTCTCTTTCTAGTTTTATGTGTATCAAATCTTGAGTATTATCTGTGGTACTAGTAGACTCTTCTAGAGTTTCTGTAGTGGAAGTATCTAAGAGGTGGTCTTGACCCCATCCATACTCACTTGAGTCCATCTATGAATCTTCTACTTGTTGCCTACCAGTGTATGTGATCGGAATTTTCAGCGGTGTAAACAATTCCCTGATTCTTTCTACTTCCTCTTTTATATCTTCCGGGATTTCTACTTCTTGTAGTATTGTAGCTGATACCAACAGAACTTGAGTACTAACTGTTCTTTCTCTCTTGATTGCTAGTTCCTCTTATTCTGTTTCATAGCCTTGAAGCTGTTGAGTGTTTACGTCCTGTAATGTTAAGGGCAGGGTCTTTTTCTTCCACTTAGTCTTATAAGCATGTTTTTGGTCGGATTTTTTTCCTGGATTGTATCCCAGTCCAGCCTTATCATTTGTGGAGTTTGTTTGCAGCTGAATCGGTTCAATAATACCCTCTTGATGTTTTCCTAGAGGACCAGTACCAGAATATCCCATGCATTGAATCATTTTGTAACTAGGACCATATTGGGTTGGGGAAATCTCACAATGTCATACTTCCTCATTTTGACTATCATCCTTGAAAAGCCAGTTAAGAACTGCATCATCTTCTATTTCATCTACCAGGGAAGTAGACGACTATACAAAAAGACCATTGTATATGATATTCAAAGTTGAAGTATGTGTTCTCATAGCCTCTAATGGTTTGCCCAACTGCTTTGGTGATGGGGGGAGATAGACAAATGAAAGTATCGGTTCTATCTTGTAGCCATCTATGCCAGTATTTGTAATTTTCAATCTCTTTTCTAAGTCTTTCATCAGTGCTTCAAGATTTTCATTTGTGGAGGCTGCCCTATTATGACGCACAAAAGTATCAACACCTTTTGTTAGTCCATTGCAGTGGATATTTGTATCAGTAGGAATAGTGACTTCAACTTTGTTATAGGGGAATTTTAAGCATTGATGGTATGCTGATGGAACTTCCTTCATTTCATGAATCCATGGCCTACCGTGTAAGATATTATATGACAGAGGAAGATCAAGTACCAGGAAAAGGACATATCTTTCTATAGGTCCCACTCTGATTGGTAATCATACCAGACCTTTAGGGGTCCTTTCTTCTTCATCATAGGATTTAATTGTTATTCTCTTGGTAGGATAAATGACATTTTCAGAGAATCCTAGTTGTGTAAGTAGATTGTAAGTACAAATATTCAACCCCATGCCTCCATCTATCAAAACACATTTAACTCTATGTTTATGGATCATGGCTTCAATATACAATGGTTGGTTATGTGGATGATTTAGCGAGTTGTCATCTTCTTCAGAGAAGGTTAGATAGTGAGGTGAAGTTAGGTGGCCCACCATAGACTGAAATCGATCAATGACTAAATCCTTCGAAACATTAGTGGTGAGGAATGCTTTGTCTAGGATCTCTTTGTGAGCAGCAGAGATTTTTAGCAATTCAAATATTGAGATTTGAGCATTTGTCTATTTCAATTGTTCAACAATGCTATATCTAGATGATGATGTTGAAGTTAGCCTTTTAAAATTATCCAAGGTTGATTATTTTTGTTTGTTTGATGAGGCTGGTAGGTTTGATGTTGCTTGAGCTGGGTTTGAAGAACTAGCTCCTTAGAGGGTAACTTTATTTTGAGAATGGGTTAGAGCTCTTGCATATCATGATTCATTTGGTTTATCTTGAACTATAATCACATTGCAATATTCTGATTGAGAAGGCTTGATCATGTTGATGATGTTGTCATTGCTGGTATAAGTATAATTTACCTTGGCACCTCCTTTGGTCTTTGAGGAATCACCTTGCTCGTAAATAGGTAAAGGGTCTTTAAATGCTTTGTGATCAGCATTGGTCAAGTGATTACCGATAATAATTTTACCAGCATCTATGAGATCTTGAATCTCATGCTTGAGATTCATGCAGTTGCTTATGTTATGACCTTTATTCTAATGGTAGTCGCAGTATTTATTTTCTCTCCACCATCTTGGTTTCACTTTCAGATCATATGGCCTAGAATTATCTAGTATTGTTATCAGGTTGTTTGCCAACAAAGTTTTGAAAGCGGATTCATATGATTCTTCAAGAGGAGTGAAATCATGGTTAGGTTTGGAAAGCCAAGGTTTCTCTTTGAACCACTCTTTTGTTTTCTTTGGAGGATTTTTTGCTGCAGCTTCAGCAACTTTGAGCGCTTGTGTGCCAGTAGCCAAGTTGAATATCATGGGCTTTGAGTTGGTTTTAACAGTGTCTACTAATCTATCATTTACAGCGTTCTTGTTGTTGTCCTTGCCAAATTTCCAATACTTGTTCTTCTCTTTAGAGCTAGATCCTGATTGTGTTTCTTTCCAAGGTGAAATATCCCCCTTCTTTATGAGCACATATTCCATCTGAATAGCATTATCTACCATTTTGTTAAATGATGGGTGTACTTGCATTTGTATACTATATTTCAGTTTTGGGACCAAATTGTTGAAAAATATATCCATTTTCTCAGAATCTAGGATAGGTCATGAATACCTAGAGAATGTCTTTCTCCAAAATTGGAGGAAAGTGAGAAAAGGCTCCCCTATTTTCTATTTAGTATTGCAAAGTTCAATCATAGTCATAGGATGTCGAATGTTATATGAGTATTGCTGTAAAAACAGTTGGATTAGTTCTTCAAACATTTTTATTCCTTTAGGTAGACTTGAGAACCATTCCATAGCTTGTCCTCCTAAACTCCTTGGAAAAAGGCGCATGAGATATGTTTGATTGTGCATGAACTCCATACAAGTAGCACAAAACTCTTTGACATGATCTTGAGGATCTGAGGTACCATCATATTTGTCAAATTTTGGGATCTCAACTAGTGAAGGAAATGGAGGCATGTATATATTTTTGTCAAATGGAAAGGGGCATATTGTCTCCAGAGAATATTGTTTTGGGGACTTATCCTTATTTTTCAGTTCGGTGATCTCAGTCTGTAAGGCTAGTAATTGTTTGTGTACCATGAGTATAGGTGAATCTTCCTTTTTAGTAATGAGTGTTTGAACATAATATCCAGTGGGAAGTTTAGCACCTTGTTTTGATAATTCTAAGAAATAGTCTTCCTTTTCTTGAGCCAGGATAGCTTTCATCATTTTTCTGAAGTCTTTATCCTTTTGATAGTCACTTATTTCTTTTTCTAGAGGTTCAGTGTCTTCTTTAGCTTCACTTGATGAGGAATAACTATCAGTTTCATGAATACTAAGGTTGTCTTTGTCATTGTGTTCTATCTCATATATAGTGGGAGATTCAGGTTCATTAAAAACTAGTTTTCCTGATTATGAAGGTTTGTCAGTGAGAAGATCCTTCATGTAATATGGGTTATCTAGATATGTGAAGGGTTATCCTTTTCCTTTGGCCTCTTTCTTACGAGAACTCCTGGTTTGAATAGGCATTTTTATAGATTAGTGTGACCTAAAGTTGTTTGTGATGCAGAGGTCAAGATCAATTTCAGAGCTAGTTGTTCGATTAAGATATTGTTTGAGAGAAGCAACTAAGATTTAGTCTAGTTTTAGGAAAGATCTATCCTATATAAGACATTTATCTAAGTAGATTCGAGAGTAGTGACTAAGATTTGGTCTAGTTTCAGGAACAATCTATCCTGTATAAGACATTATCTAAGTGACTTAGGTTTGATAAGTAGTTGGTTGAACTAGTTGAAAGATGATTGATCAAATCATGCAAAACAAATGGCAGAGGTACACTATTTTGATCTGTTTATGATGTGGATGATGATAACCAGTATTATGTTCACTGTAGACTATTTTAGGCAAGTTTGATTGCTCTGTACTAACAAAATCAAAGATTCATATGACAAGTTTTACTGAGCCAAATGATAATTTAATAGTTTCAGGATGACAATAGTTCTGTTTCGTACGAGTTGTTGCCTAGTAGCATACGACAAATGGGTTTGTCTAGGACAACAAAAGATTCAACAAAATTTTATATCGTACGACATAGGATTTATCTTCAGACGATAGACTACTGGATTTCATACGATAGAGGATTGATCTCAGATGACAAATAATTAGACTTGTATGACAAATGATATGAAACAAGATGATAAATGCTCAGATTCATATGACTATTAATAGGACAAAGACTAAATTCTGAGTTTTTCAATAGCTGAGTATGACAACTGAGTATGATCAATTCTAAGATTGACTAATTTTTGACCAAGATAGACTAGTTTTGGATAGAATTTTTATTTAGGATAGACTAGTTCTGACATGGATAGATTTTTTGATCACTGAGTTTGTTTCCTATTTTCTCCAATTTTGGTATTCTAGTTTTAGTTTGAGGGATGAAAATACAGAAAACACATAGTATGAATAGTAACTCCAATCACAGCATGCAAGCCCTACGGAATTTGGTGAGAGAAGAAAACCTTTGCTTGTAGACTTAGGTACACACCCAATAGCTAATCATAATACGACTGTTGATTCTCACGCAATGGATTCTCAACGTCGTATTATCAAACTCCAAACACTAATGGGGGCACTAAATGACAAGTATCTTGGGAGAGTTACTATCTCTCTTGCACAAAGATTATCCCCCTTTTGGAGGTGAACTGGGTAGCTTCTAATTTTTTAATTCGATCTAGTAAGGGGTCCATTCGGCACATCGAGGTATAAACTCAATTAAGAGGTCTCCTAGCCTTGAAAACCAAGGTTCAATATACTCGAAGGTACTGACGAGAGTTATTCCCAAGCAGTGTCGTTGACTTGATTTTTCATCAAATCACGTTTATTTTATAGTGGGTTGGAGTACTTGGCATTTAGTCATTCCCACTTACGTTGTTCCCCTCACACCGGCCATAACGGCTTTAAGAGTTTTTAAGCTCCTTGAGAGGGAAGGCCTACTAAAGATGTACAAATCTCAAACAAAGAAAACACCTTAAGGGTCTGGATTTCTGATTGTCTAGAAAAAGATAAGAGCATACTCTCCTACCTTTTAGAATTTACTTAAAACACAAAATACAGATTTGTTCTTTAACCAGATAGCAATTTAGGTTCCTAAAAATGAATTTAAAGAATACATGATGTTTGGTCGATTCTTCTCAAGCAACCTGCAAAGACAACAAATCAGTAGTCATATTGTCTTTGTGCAGCAAGCATGTTCTTCGACAAGTGTTCTGCAAAAAACTCATTAGGCTGTGAAAAATTCTAAGATAGACAAATAAATAGCTAGGGTCAGTTGTCAGAATAATCAATTTGAACAAAAAACCAGAATCACAATTTTCTTTTTTTTTTTTTGCCTTTTTAACCAAAAAAATACAAAGTCATACGATAGAGTTTACCAGATCGTATGGTACAGGATAATCACTCGTACGACACCTACAATTTGTAATTTTAGCTTGTGAGAAATGTCATACGATATGACGCAAAAGTTGTACAACCCAAAATCTGAAAAGTCCAAAAATCTGAAAAATAGCAAAAATTAAAAAAATTAGTCTTGGAGGCCGAAAAATTTAGTGTTCTACCCCACAGTGGGTGCTAGAAATGTTTGTGTAAAAAGTGGAATAAGGATCTGTATCTGCAAGACACAACACTTCAATTAAGTCATTACATGTATGGTTAGACAGATATAAGCATGAATAATAAAACCATAACAAATCGACTAATTGCCTTCTAAAAGATGCGAGTATAAGATTTCTCTCAGATTTGTATAAGCAACACGAGTGATTAGACTACACCAAGATGAAGGATTTAATCTATATGAGCATGATATTAAGCTAAATGGATGGAAGATGGATGAATAATTCAAGCAATAATGAATTCAAGCAATATGGATTCAAGCAATAATGGATTCAAGTGATATGGAATAAACTAAATGTGGATGCAAATAATCTAAAAAAGCACAATATATTCAATGACTCCAGAGCAAAATCAGTGTGAGAATAATCTCCAAGATTATTCTCAAAAATCTCTGGGGTGTTTGGAATGAGAGCTGAAGGCTGAATTTATAGAAATTCACAAGAGAGATGAAGAAAAAGCTCAATTTAAGATTAACTGAAAAAAATTAAGAAATCAGGTTCAGTTAACCTTGAGATAGATTCCAATTATAGTTTAATTGAAATACATTCAAATAAGAAGTTCAAGTTACATTGGAAATAAGATTTAATTAATTCCATGCATGTGTGATAAAAATAGATAATTCTTTTGATTTATTGAAGAAAAGAGTCTTTTCAATGCAACTAAACTTCTTTTTCTGAAAAGCTTTGAGTTCTAATTTTAAAGAATAATCAATAATTCAATTAATTACTTTTCTAATTTCAAGTTCTAAATTTAGAAAAAGAAATAATAGCTCAAGTTTGATTTCTCTCTCAATTCAATTCTTTTGTTTTATTTGCAATTCAACTCTTGCTTTGCAATTAATTCCTGTTTTGCATGATTAAATGACAAATTTATTAATTAATTAAATATGCTAGGATATTTCATAAATTAAAATAGGATAATTGATCAAAAATGATTTACTTGGAATGATTTAATTAATTAAATAAATATTTAATTAATGTTGAGTAATTGATTTGCCATGTGACATTTAATAATTGGAGAATTAATTATGTGCTCAAGATTGATTTAATTGTCTTTGGTTAGGACCTTGGTGATGTTGTCGAGATTAGGGGCCCATGGTTTAGATGACCATTTTTAGGGTATTACACAAATATATATACAATATCATATTTCATGTTGATCATATAACATAAATGAATAAGCATTAAAATAATTTGTCAGTGTTGGATCCAAGATGTGTCGGCCTCCAATACTGATCTCCTTTACCATACCATGTCAACTTGCATTGTCGGTGACCAAAGAAATCTTCTATCTTGTTGGTGTCGGTGTAGAGTCTGTGAAGTGGCTGTTGGTACACCATATGAAGCCGGAACCCAAAATCATGGTGCCATTAATGACAATATATTGAAACCAACCAATAGAGTGTCAATTGCCAACAATCTCCCCCTTTGGCATTGATGGCAACACTCATGTGAAAAATGGTCATGGTTTGAACTGCCAGTTTCATCTTGCCCTGCTCCCCCTGAGCTAAATATGCAAAATGCTCCAATACCCCAAAATTCAAAAAAATCTGTAACTCCCCTTAATGCATGCAATCCTTGTAGTCCTTTTTCACATCTATACTTCTCCCCCTTTTACATCAATGCCCCCCCCCAAAAAAATGTCAAAGAATAACAGCTATACACTGAATACCTCCAAAAATATCTTACCGGAGCTTGACCAATTTCAAGATTTTTGGGTAAGCTTTCTCCAATAACTCCACATAAGTATCCTAGCCAGTTTTGAATGTGCCAGAGATAGATACAAGTTCACTCAGTAAATATGCAAGTGATTCCTTCTCAGTGACTTTTGCCAGTGTGGGCTTACCAAGCATATCCATGCATTCCTTCTTATGAACACCAAGTGAATCCAAGTTTGGGCTCACCAAACCTCTGAGACTTCTGGCTCTCTGAATGATCTTATCTCTTTCCTTTTCAAGAGCAGAAATTTTATTCTCCAAAGTCAAAATTTATCCATCAATAGATGTTGTTAGTGAAATTAGTCCATCAAAAGAGTTAGCAATACTAGCAATTTTATCTTATATCTCTTTTATCTTTTCATCTACTTTTGTTGAAAGAATCATAGTATTGCAACATACCCTGAATATGTTAGTACCTTGTTTCGAAGAATTTTCAATTGGAATTAACTTCTCAATATTTTTCTTCTCTCTCTCAATTATCTAATCAAAAGCGGCTCTATTAGCCAAAGTGAATTTTTCAAGTGCTTGCATTCTAGAGAATTGTTGTAAGGATTGAAAATCTTTAGAGATATGCTTTGTTATTACCTTAAGGTTGCCGAAAGGGCTTGCTTCATTCTCAATCTTACATTCTAGGACCAACCTGTGTAGAATAGTGATGGATTGATCTACAATCCCTTTATCTATAGTTCCTTCCATCAATCTCTGAGCAACCATCATCATTAGTTTTGTGGGACTCATCTCTGTGATGTTTTTTTTCCACTAGAGAAGTGTCAATTATCAATAATGATGTGCTAGCAACTGGTTCCCTACCAGATTCCCATGTTTTCTCTGATGATTTATCCTTTATTACATCCTTACTTGCACTGGTGGCTTCACCACTTGGTGCAGTCTATGCAACTGTCAATTCCCCTCTAGGAACAATATCCTCAACCTGTACATTAGTATTTGAAGGACAAGTGTCCTAAATGTTAGTATCCTGTACAATATTCTCATGATTAACTGGTATCTATGTTCTTCCAGTTTCTTCCTCACAACCCTTTTGAATGCTAATGGTGTGTCATCCTAAGACTCAGAATCTATAGTCATAGATTCAATGTGAACTACTAGATCCTTCCTCTTTCTCCCTTTCTCTGGGACAACATCTATTGGAAAGTGACACTTATTGGATTTATTTTTTTGTCATTGATGGTAACAAGATGTGATGGAAGTCACAAACTGACACTAGGAGGCATGTAATGCCCCACCAGGAACCCTAAAGGAAAACAACACAACTAGGCTACATCGACACCGACACCGACAACAATAACTAGGCTACATCGACCCTGACACCAATAACTAGGCTACATTGACACCGACAACAATACTTCTTTGGAAGCCGACATCAAGGAGAATTTATTTTATAAATCATTTTGTAATTATTTTCAAGGCCAACATTGAATATATTTTGTAAATGATATAAGACATATTATTTATAATAGGTATATAGGTCAGTCTCCTAGGTAATTTTAAGATAAGATAGAAGTATATGTGATAGATGATGGATATGGATATAGGAGAATATAGCAGAAATGTATGATGTAAAATATATGTATTAAGATCATTTTGTATGGGAATTTTATATCTAGCAATGATCTATAGATAGCTTGGAAAGAATTCTTGGAGGAGAAGAGATATCGGTAGTAGTTCAGGGGTTATGAACTGGTACAGAACAGAGCTAGAACTGGAACTCTATTTGGCATAGTAGATGCATTATTGAGTTCATTTTTAGTATATTTTTTAGCAGAAAGCTTGTAGTTAGTGAGGCTCTTTAGTGATGAGGAGTACGCTATAGGCAGTGTGCCTTCCTGCAAGTGCAAGCCCCTATTATATGTAATATCTTTTCATATGGTCAGTGAACTAATATTGTGGGTCACAAATCCCACCATTATTTTTCGTCATTGATGTTTTCCACATATAATTTTTGTGTGTTATGGTGTTTATTTATGTGGATCATTTATTTGCTTATTGTTATATGTTTATTTGTTTACCGATTTATATATGCATGGTATAAAATAATAAAAATTGTTCAAACCAAAAGAACACTGATTCACCCCCCCCTCCCTCTCAGTGTTCTTGGATCCCAACAGTTGGTATGAGAGCCTGGTACCTCAGAAGAAGTTTAACAACTTGAAGAAGATCCTGAAACCAGAACCTTTGAACATGGCTATGGAGAAGCAACTTGAGATGACTCTTGAAGATTATGATGTTGAAAGGATGAAGAACTTGAAATTGTAAGAAGAATTAAATTCTACAAATGAATTCATTCTTATCCTACAAGAAAGGTTATCATCTACTCAAGCCAATAGAAAATAAATTTTACAGAAACTCGATGATGAGGAAAAGGATGCACTCAAGGAATAATGTCAGAAACTAAGTCAAGAAACAAACTCATGAAGAATGAATTGCAAGATCTACCTATGAGGTTATCAAAAGATATTGAGGACATAAAGAAGAAAGAAGATAATCTTGATATATCTCCGAAGAACAAATTTTATGAATGTGGCAGATTGAGTCATGAGAGTAATTTGTTGAGAACTAATTTGGCACACTCCCAGAATAATGAACAAGAACCTAAAAGACAAATAACTACTCTAAGAGATGATCTGATTACTGCAAGCGAGTATAAAGAAAAGTTTAGGATCAGTGCTGCACAGTTGGATGACTTATTGAAAAGACAAAGACAGATTGATTTTTCTAGAGGACTTGGATTTGTACAAGGTCAAAGCTCCGGTGCTGCAAATGAAGATCAGACAACAAGTAAAATGGTTTAGATCCAATGGTTCAATAAAAATTTATTCTCTCCAAACCGAGACCATTGTTTACTGTCACAAAAGAATAAGTAAAATGATAGTCCTGAACTATGTCAATAATAACTTTCAAAGAAAACATCTTTAGGAAACATTAGAAATATTGTAGTCATGGGTTTGAGCCCCATGATGGGCACCAAAAAATCTATGTGTGTGAAAAGTGGACCTGTATCTGTATCTCAATACACAACACTTCAATTAAGTCATTAGATGCATGGTTAGTAAATCAATAATCAATGAATAATAAACCATTACAAAGTGACCCATTGCCTTCTAGTAGATGTGAGTTTATATTGCTCTTAGATTTCTAAGCTATCCAATGACTAGACAACACCCAAACGAAGGATTTTTAAATCTATATGAGCATGAATTCAAGCTAGATGGATGCAAGATTTAAGCTAGATGAATAAAAGATATGCAAGATTAATCTATCATGATTTAAGCAATATTAAGCTAAATGATTTAAGAAATATGAAATAATTAATATGCAATATCTCAATGCAAATTCTCAATGAACCTAGAGCAAAAGCAACATAATAACAATACATTCTCCAAGATTTTTGAATGAGAGATGAGACCCTGAATTTATAGAAAATTTAGAAAGAAACCAACAGCTGAGATCAAATGATGATGAACAATCAAGATTTTCCAAGAGGAAGCACAATCCAGGTGAATTGATGTGATTGGATGCTTTTCTTAGTTTTAAAGGAAATTGAACTAAAATTAAGATAAAATCAGGAAAAAACTAATTTATTCTCTATTTCATTCAATTTTAATATTTAATTGTTTTAATTGCTTTCTTTGAGATTATTTATCAATTTTTAATTTGTTTTTTCAAGATTATCTCCAATTCATTTCCTTTCTCAATTTTTAATTCTTTTTTGTAAATTAATTCCTTTTTTTATTTGTTTCCTTTTTTGAAGATTTGTGCTCATAATTTCCAATTCCTCTTTCTTGATTTGTTTCCTTTTTTGAAGATTTATCACAATTTTTATTTTTTTTTCAAATTAATTCCTCTTTTTGATGATTTAATGGTAAATTGATTTATTTAATTAAATATGCTAAGATATTTAATAAAATAAATAAGATAATTGTTTAAAATGATTTACTTGGAATGATCAATTAATTAAATAAATATTTAATTAATATTGAGTGATTAATTTTCCATGTGGCATTGATGATTTAAGAAATTAATTGTGTGCTCAAGATTTATTTAATTGCCTTTGGTTAGGACCTTGGTGACGTTGTTGAGATTAGGGACTCATGGTTTAGATGACCAATTTTAGGGTATTATATTTGCCTCTCTTTGAATTAATGTGCGAGCAACACATTGGTTCAAAGAAAATTTGATGTCTAGGAGATACCAGTTCTGAACTTGATTGATCATGAACTAGATTAAAAGCGAGGTGTTTAGCTTGATTCGAAGTGATGAAGATAAATGAAGTCTGATTAAAGTGATACTGATCCTAAACTTGATTGAACTTAGGAATGATAGAAAACAAAAGATACCAAACTTGAACTTGATTGATCAAGAAGCAGATCTTACTGATGTAGAACTTGATTGATCTAGACACAGTGAGTGATGATAAAAATTGATCTTGAACTTGATTGATCAAGACATAATGAGCAAAGATAAACTATCCAGCTTGATCCAAAGCGATGAATATTGAACACTTTCTTAGATTGAGTGTGATTGAAGATACTCTTTAAACCCTTGATTGAGTTTAAACAAATAATCAGCTTGATGAAAAGCGATGAAACTGATTACCGTTAAGAGATTGATTTAGATGAAGAGAAATATCAGCTTGATATGAAGCAATGAAACTGATATGCCCCTTATGATTGATTTGATTCAGATGATCGAGAGATATCAACTTGGTATAAAACGATGAAGATGAGAAGCCCCTTAACAATAAGGATTTGATTGACTGATTTTCTTTAGTTGAAAAATATTTTTTTGCTTGACTTTCGATGAAGATTTGAAAATTTTCTCGACATTTGAAGATGTGGGGTCATAAGGTCACGAGTATGCCCCCTCAGGAGTGAAATCAAAAGATAGTGAGGGTTCATGATTATAGGCAATTTTGAGCGATGATAATGATTTGAGCACAAATTGAATTTGAGGAATTTTTGGAATTTTTGCATTGATTGATAAGAAATTGAGCACAAAGTTGGTCATAAAGTTGATGTGTAGAATGAAATTGAATTAGGATTCAGCATTGAAATTGAGAGCAATTTAAAGAAAGAATAAGCTTTTGATGAAAAGAGCGCTAAGTGGTCCAAATTCTGAAATTGACTAGCAAATTGATCTCAAATTTTGATTTCGATCACGAAAATGGACTCAGGGCAGCCGATTTACAAGCTCTTGATTTGATTTCATCATACTTGTGTTGATTGGTTATGAGATGTTGTTCTATATGCCTTATTCTATATGTATGCATTTCTTTTTCAGCATGGATGAATGTAATACAAATGATTATTGATGTCTATTTTTGTTTCTTTTCATATGCACATAAATGAATCAGTATGAGTAATATGAATAATGTAATGTTTTCATTTTTCTATGCAATAAGATGAATGCAGATGAGTAATAATGAATATATGAATCTATATAATATGTTTATGTATGCAGCTAACACCTCAAAACACAAGTACTCGATCAGAGAAATGATGAAAAGAGACCACTTAGCTTAGAAATGATGATGCTCCAACTCTCATTCATAAAATAAAGGAAGCATTGTTACCATATCAAAATCACTCTAAATACATGAGATGCAGAATGAAATGCAAAATGAGATGCAAAATGAGATGCAACCTAAACCTAGTCACTAGATTTTGAAAAGCTTAATTTTCATCATTGAGCACTTTACAACCACAACAGGAAGATTAGAGTTCCTTTCTTTTCATGTGCAATATTAATTATCTTGTCCGCAATGACCCTTTTTCTTGTTCATATCCTTGGATAGATTACGCATGGACGTGGATTGCACAATGAAGAAATTCCCTCAAAAAAGACAAAGAAATGATATGGAACCTCCCTATAGCATTCAAATAAGCGAAGTCGAGGTATGTGAGGTGATTTCACCTTGATGTGAAGGCTCTTATCATAGACACCCAACTAATTTAGATGTTTCCAGAGCACTGGAATCTTTCCTACAAGCAGAAAACAAAGAACATATTATGCCCCCAATCCTTGCTCCTCTTAGTCAAGATAGACTTCCTCAAGTTACTCAGAGGGATAATAATTGAAAACCAATATAAAAGACAACACACAGAAAATTTT
The DNA here is from genome assembly GCF_030272615.1 of Cryptomeria japonica. NCBI lineage: Eukaryota > Viridiplantae > Streptophyta > Pinopsida > Cupressales > Cupressaceae > Cryptomeria > Cryptomeria japonica. The sequence continues at coordinate 335,915,860 of NC_081408.1, forward strand.
CATGCATAGCTCAAATTGTTTAGTGATTGTTTTCCATTATGTTGTTTTTCGTGTTACTCAGTGATAAAACTCTTTAGTAGTTAGGAGACAGGTGACTTGACTCGGAGTGGACGACTAGGTTTCACTGACGTAAAGATGACTTGTTTGACATTGCTTAGGATATGTAATGTGATTTTGTTGATTGCCTAAGACTAGGACATGGATTGGTTTCAAGCCATGAGGGTTCCAATGAACTAGGATGTCACAAAAGTGACTAAAATATGTAGAAGTGAAAGCAAATATGTAGGAAAGTGAGAATGACAACATTGCATTGATAGATGGAGCACTTGAGTACAAGAGGCGCCAGTTTACCAGGTTTTCACCTGCTTGGCAGAGATTCTTTTTTTTTTTACCGAGGTGCCTGTTTATTAGGTTTTCACCAAGGCATTTTCTCTCTTTTTCCCCTTTTTTTTTCTTTTTTTTTCTTTTTCTTTTTTCAGGACTTTTTCTAATTTTTATGATTTCTTCAGGACTTTTTTTGATTTTTATGATTTCTTCGGGACTTTTTCTGATTTTTAGGATTTTTTTCAGGACTTTTTCAGATTTTTAGGATTTTTTCAAGACTTTTTCTAGGTTTTAGGATTTTTTTCAGGACTTTTTTGCTACATAAGCTGCTGGAGCAGAGAATATTTAAGTGAATAATTTCTTCAGATGGATAGTGTTGATCGGTTCGTGGAGCTGTTCTCCTTCTGATGTTGAGAGTTGATAGGCACCAAAGCCAAAAGTTGTAGTAACGATATAGGGACCCAGCCAGTTGGGTTCAAACTTCCCTTTGTTGTCTCAAAACTGTTGATTTTTAGGATTTTTTAAGGACTTTTTAGGATTTTTTAAGGACTTTTTATGATTTTTTAGGAGTTTGTTTAGGACATTTTATAATTTTTTTAGGATTTTGTGCAGGACATTTTATGATTTTTTTAGGATTTTGATTTTTTCTCCTAGTGTCTAGTAAGGCAAAAGGGATTTTGAGTACATGAATGGATAAGTGAATGATGGTGGACACTTTCAAGGACTATCTAACAACATTAATCCAAGCACAGGGTCCAGATATAGCAATGTAAACCAAGGATTTTAGTGATGTAAAGCAAGGATTTTAGCGATGTAAAGAAAGGATATAGCGTAATGAAGCCATATGGTCCAAAGAAGTGGCAATGTCAAGAGGTTTGCAGAAAGCATGTTTTTGCATTTTGTCCATAGTATTTTGAGTTTTCTAGTGAAAGTTGATGTGGAGCTACTGAGAGGATCAAATGAGCTTACCAAATCCTGAATCTCCTTTTAAATCTAATTTTTTTTAGCATCCAAGTCTTTGATTCAGATAGGAAAGTTTGAATATTTCATCAAAATTTGACCAACTTGTTGTAGTGTCATCTTGACTTCTTTTATTCTGGTTGATAGAGAAACTTTTCCAACTGATATCTACTCCATGAGGTTATCTCCTTGCTTTGTTTTGTATTGTCTTATTGCAACCTTCTCCAGATCAGTTGCCTCTGAACTGATTTCTTTCACCAGAGTATTCAACTAGTCAATAATGGGTGCAGTATCATCAATTGCAATGTTCGGGATGAGATCAGAGAGAATTATTTTGGCAGAGGTGAGGATTTTTGCCTTCTTTTTCTTTTCTCTCGGTTTTACCTTTTCATCTTGGATTCTCAGTTTTTCTAAGACTTTCATCAGCTATTTAGGGGTTATTTTCTTTATATATAATTGAATCCCCTTCTTCTTCTTCCTCTATTTCTTCTTCAATTTCTAAGGGCTCAACTGCTGAACTAGTTGTTGTGACAATTGTTACCTTTTTCTTTACACTTTCCCTATCTAAGTTTAATTTTCTCTTTATCAGAGGGGTAGCCAACACTACTATGATGTCCTTTATTTTCTTCTCATCCTCATCTCCTTCCTTAGATTTCTTTTCTTCTTCTATTTTCTTCTCTTCTTCATTTTCTTCCTTTGTTGTTTTATTTTCTTCATGTCTTCCTTCTTATGTTTTCTTTTCTTCTACTTTTCTTTCCTCTATGATCTTTTCTTCCTCTTTTCCTTCTTAAGAAAGATTAAGGTTTGGTGACAACAAGGTTTCATGAGGTGTATCCTCATAGGGAATATCTTCAACTAACACTTCATCTTGACCAGCCAATTTTGTTTTATCAGCTTCCTCTACCGGTTAGGTATGGACCGGTTATTCAATACCTATTTTTAGATTGGGGATGTCTGACACAACATCTCCTATGATGTCCTTAATAGAGAGCATATTAAAAACATCAGTGGAGTCTTTTTCTTTATCTTTTCCTTTATCAAGGATAGCTGCCCCTTTGTCCTATTTTGTTTCTTGTTCAATTTCTTCTTCAACTTTCTTTTGTTGGTCCATAATTTCTTTCCACAAGGCAACCCCTTCAACGTGCACTTCTCTAATTTCACCTACTACCATTCTTCTAGTTATGTTCCTTATCTTGAAATACTGAATGCATTCTTCATCCACCAGTGAAAATCGTTCAAAATATAATTCATGTTGAACTTCCATGATTGCTTTTATTCTGAGCTCTTTTTTAGTAGCTAGAGCAGTCTTCCATCTTCCTTCAATTTGATTTAGTAAATTTGATGGAATAATACCATACAATTCACTTTGAGTTCTACAAAAGGTGTGCAAGTTCTAGATCAAAGTTTCTTCAAGTTTTCTCTTATCTTCATCATTGCTAAGAGAATGTCTCCTTCCAACACTAGACAAACCTCCAAATTCTTTGATGCCATGCACCATTTCATCAATTGTTGGAGCTTTATTCCTTTCACTTCTTTTAACCTTTTTTACTTCCACATCTAACCCAATGTCACCTTCTTTCTTATCCTCTTTAAGTTTGGAATCCCTCTTTCTCTTTCTGGTGTAAGTAACTCATACCAGTCTATCTTTTCTTGGTGAAGATACCAAAGTACCTAGATACTTTTCTTTAGTATATGTTTCTAGTTTGGTTGTTGCAGTCCTCTTTGGTTTTGTTTTTGACATTTTCTTCTTTTCATCGATCAGTTCCTTGTCTTTGGCAAGTGTTACCCCTATTTTCTTACTTGCACAGGTGGAGGTAGTGGTACCAGGTGCTTCACCTCCATATTTCTTGTCAAGGGTATCAATCATTTTCTTTACTTTTCTTTTGATGATAGGCACCTGAAGTTCTTGTTTTATTTTGGAGCTTGCCTCCTCATATGTTCCAAATCTATTTTTCTTTAAGTCTATCGATTTAGATAGAAGCATATTGATGTGATTCTTAACTAGATCTACTGCAACCTCATATCCCATGGGTGGAACCCAAAAATTTATAGGTTAAACTACTTGGATAATACAACAATCTATATCAACAAGAAAACAAATGTTGTTCTTGTATTTTTGCACTATTCCTATTGGAATTCTTTCCCTCTTGTGCATTCTAGTTTGGAATTCCTTGAAATATCCCCACATTGCTTCCCCAAATTTATTTCCTAGATCTCTAATCATATAACCTATCTGAACCATGATAGATTTCTCCTAAGACCATACTACATTACCCTTACTGAGAAAATATTTTAGCACATAGAAGAATATACATACCAGAAGAGAGCCATACTTGAAAGATTGCTTCTTATCCTTCTTTATTCTATCCAAGTTCACCATGAACTGACTTTGAATCATCTTGTAGATATCATATGTTGCATCTTCTTTGATAATTCAGTATCCAACATGGATGACACCGCTCGACACACTATTCATCCGACTTGATTGATAAACCCTATATCCTAGCACTATGGAGGAAAACCTTACTTCAACATCCTCAATATGGGTGATAGTCATTTCTCTACTATCACATCGAGATTTGGTTAACTGGGTGACTTCATTTGATGAAATAATTCTTAGGCTTAATGCTTCACCAGTTGCACTAAACCCTGTCACTCTTTGAATCATCTCCTTTGTGATCTTGACCGGTGCATGAGCTTCTAGCCACAAAAATTGATTGTGAACCCTACTTAATACATATCTAACCCAGTCACCATGAAACTGATTAGGAAAGTCTACAACATATGCCAAATTCTTGGTCTTTAGATGTAGAAAGCTTGGTTTCAATTGGTCATTGTCATAGAACTCTTTAAACTCACTTTGAATGAACTTGTCTCCAATTTCTTCAATCTTGCAATGAATGTAGGAGCGAATATCTTCCACCAACAATACACCAAAGGGTATAGATGACAAGGCATTGGTCTTGTCGATTTCATTGGCTTTCATCGTGTGTAGCTTGAACTTGGTTTGGGGTTTGATGATAGCTTCAACTAGCACAGGGTTTGAAATATGCGCTGCCATCCTGACCTTCAATTAAGATTTTCTTAGATGTTGTTGAAAAAACCTTTCTTAGGGAATGTTGCACACCACTATCGTTCTGCTTAAATTTCTTTTTCGCACAAACAAAGCTTTGCAATTTTTAAATCACCTTGGAACACATAGGAGCTCAAGAAAATTCACAAGTCATTAGGTAAATGAAAGTGTGCTATCATTTCCTTATTTATTCATTGAAATTTATTAGCACTAGGATCCAACGGTCAGATTCGAAGCTCACAACTTAAAGTACACCGATTTGACTACACTGGTTATTTGTTAACAACATCGATACTCAAGTAAATAATTCACATGAAAAAATTCAATAAGAACTTTTTAGACCAAAATTTGTGCATCATAACTATGCAGGTAAACACATTATCACATTTGTTGATTGGATTCAAAAGTAATCTTACTATGTGTGCTCCCCCTGGGCATTGATATGCCTAGTTAGAAGTGGAACTGTCATCACCGATGGATGATGCCTTGGTTTCAGGATGTCCTTGTCCTTCTTTTCCTTCATCCTTCTTGATCCATGTCTTTTTCATTTCATCTCTTATTTCTTTAGTTGTCTTCTTTCCTTTTAGGTCATTTTGCTCTTTTTTCTTGCTAAAATGATTCTTGTCTGCAGACCAATTGTAGGATCGGCTTCTGCATTCTCTAGATAAATAGCCAATCTTATGGCAGGTAAAGCATGTCATACCAGTTGTCCTCCATGGTATTGGTTTGTTTCAATGACCCATTCTCATTCTACATGTTTTAGCAACATGACCAAAATTACCACATATGGAACATGTGGCATTCAACTGATTGCTCCTTGTGTTGAGATTAACCGGTTTGAATGTGTTGGCATTATACACTCTTAAGAGAATAGTTTATGTTTTCATTGATGGAAACCAATTGGAAACCAATCGGCAATAGGTTTCTACATCCACCGACAAATATCATACACTGGCAGACACCAACACTGACAGGCGCTTACACTAGCATCCAATTCACACTGAAAATGAAGTATACAGGCACTCAGGCCGACATGGGATGAACTTTTGTTTATTATAATATAATTATCTTTTGTAAGCCGACTTGGTATATTGTAAAAGACTCATATATGTATGAGATCTTATAGACCATTTTGCAAGAAAAGAATGATAGTGATGTATGGTAGAAGATAGTTGTTTAGTGGCAATGAAGGTTTTTGGTTAAGGTATCTATCTTAGCTTAAACCGGTACTGAACCTGGCATGTTTTGAGAAGTACATTGTATTGGATTTAATTATCCATTTTGTAGTCAGTGAGACTCTTCATTGAGCAGTGAGCTCTAGGTTGTTGGTCTTCCTGCATGTGCAGGCCCCTATTGTAAGTAGTATTTATTCATTGGCCAGTGAGTAAATATTGTGGGTAACAAATCCCACCAAGGTTTTTCCCACACAGGGTTTCCTCATTAAAATATCTTGTGTTATGGTGTGTTTCTATGTTGTCTCTGTTATTTGTGTTTACTACATTAATTCTTATTTACCGGTGCACTGTTTTGTGTTGCAAAGTTATAAATAAGTTTAAATATTCATTATACTGGTTAGCCATTGATTAACACCCCCCCCCCCCCTCTCAGTGTCTTTGAGACTATCATTGAATATAATAGAATGATTATTTTGATACCTTTGTCTTGAACTTGCATTCTTTTGATCATGTCCAAACTTATTGCAAGTAAAGCAGTCTCCGTTAAATCTTTTAGCACTTGACAGGCTGCTTGACTAAGATCTACACTCATAAGTATTGTGACCAGACTTATGACAATTATGCCAATAACCATCAAAAGTGAAAGTCTTCTTTTGATTAACCGATTTGTTCCTATAGTCATCAGTCTTATGACTTGATTTTCCACAATGATTACAAGAGAATTTGAAAGACTTCATACCTCTTGTTTCTGAGTGGTTTCATTTATCATCCTTCATCTTTTTGGATTTAGATGACTCTCTAGTTTCTATAGGACCTAAACTGGGGTAACCAAGGCTAGTTGTATCCTTTCTTCTTCTCCAAGCCTTCAACTATCTATTTACCCTCTCAAAGATTTCATTAAATTTTCTCAACTTCTCGTTTATCTCATTTTTAGTTTTCAACTCACTTTTTAGTTGTTCAATCTCTTTCATCATCCTCTCCTTTTCTTATGCAATGTCATTCAGTTGTTTATGTATATATTCATTTTCTTGAGTGAGAACTCAAATCTCCTCATCTTTCTTAATCATAATTGCATCATTTTCTCTCAAGGCATCTTTAGCAAGCCTCTTGGCTCTTTCATCTTTTGACAGATCTTCATCTACCTCTCTCTTTCTTTCATCAACATTTCTACTAGCTTCTAGTATCTCAATCATTCTTAGGGCCTGGCCTTCATGTTATCTTTTGAGATGTGTAATTTCTTTGGTCAGCTTCTTGTTCTTTTCCATAAGTTATGAGATTGCTTCTTCATCTTCTTCAGATCCACTCTATTTAGAGAGTTGATCTATGATATCTTGGCTCTCATTTAGCTATTGAGCCAATTCCTTCCTTTTAGAAAGAGATTTTCTTAGTCTCTCTTTCAATTGAGTAATAATTTCATTGGTTTCATCAATATGCTTCTGATACCGGTACTCTTCCATGATATTTATCCTCAAGCTATCAAGCTTCTCACTAGATGAACTATTCTCTAATACCAATTGTTATATCCAATGGGTACTGAGAGGGTAGGAGTGAATCAGTACCTAACTAGTAAATACAAATAAAAACTTTACTCTAAGTATGAAACAATTTTCCTTTCAACAATGTAAACATTAACTGCAAAAAGGAAATTAAGCATACATGAAAAGATACTCAAAGATACAAAGATTTATCTCATGGAAACCCAATAGGGAGAAAACTACAGTATGAGTAGGAACTCACAAAACTTGCACTCTTTTGGAGTATGCCCGGTTAAGAGCCATCCCTATTAGGAGATTACAACGACACTGCTAGGTGCCACTTGGTTAAGGGATTTTAGTCAAGGTCAGTTAGTGCCTTTACCCTATTAAAAGTATCCTAGTTAGAGGACTTAAAACATTGATTAGAATGATACCCGGTTAAGGGATTTATACAATTGGACCTGTTAAATTCCACCTAGTTAAAGGATTTATATTGCAATTATTTCAAAACAACAAATGAATGATTAGATATAAGAAGCTACACATTAGCCTGATTAGATCATAATTTAGCATCAGTTCTGGTTTACATCGGTTGTGCCTTTCCTTCACAACTCTACCCTTTGTCGGTCTTCTGGTACTTGAATCCTATACTGCTAGTCTTGTGTCACTTGAGTCACTGATTTGATGAAACACCACTCTACTGGTCTTCTGTCACTCAGCTCTACACTATCTTAAGCTCCCCCTATGCTCTCTTACACATTAACTTAATTAACCTAGACAACAACCATCTCAAGAATGAGATATGTGTATTTATAGACCCATCAATCTTTCACCAACTTTTCCCTCCAAAACATACCTTTCAAAATTCCATTGTCAAGCCTTAAATTGCACTTCTGAAATCATGTAGGAATCTCTATCAATATTGTCAAAGATGTTGATAAGTTTGTTGGTTGACTAAGAGAAGGCTTCTGATTTACCTGGTTGTAACTGAGTGTTACTAGTCTATCGGTTACTTATATTGCCGATGCACCAATCAAGACCTATCTAGCCGATTTCTTCCTGTGTACTAGTTTAGTCTTTTCTTAGTCGATGGTCATCTTCCTTACCGATCTATTCACCACATGCTAGTCTACTACTATTCCGATATACTTACTGCTCATCGATCTGCTGCTTTTTGGTATGCTTGTTGAATGTCATTATATTGCTTTCATGTATCCTTATTGTCTGTTGGTCTACTGCTTGCCAGTATACTTACTGTCTACCAATCTACTATTTGTCGGTATATTTACTCCCTAAGGATTGGGAAGACTAAGGAGATGATGTTGCCAAAAATGACAACTATATCATTTACCAGTCATACAAAGATGCATCAAAATGCCAACAATGATACCGGATATGTCAAAGCAATTCTAAAGAACAATGTTACATGTTATGCATGCAACAAAATAGGTCATATTGCTAAGTATTATAGAAGAAAGACTCAACCATTTAATAATGATAAAGATAATGAGAAAGGAAATCATAAGGTAGATGAAATATAACAAGATCACACCAAGAGATGGGTTAGAAAATCTGAAGAACCAAGTGGAGATGGATCTATACTAGTAACTCCACTGGTAGAGCAAGGCATTCCTCCACTGGCAGAAAATTCCACCAATAAATGAGGCATAAGCCTTAGGGGTTGGCAAAGTCATTTCTAAATTTTGCATATTACCCCGGAAGAGACATAAGGAGATCTAAAAGAGATCTGGAGAGTTGTGTTCATCATCAATAAAGGTTGACCCAAAACATGATTGTGAAATCGGCATTCGTAGGGTTGTTGGTGAAGCATTTATTACAAAAAATTAAGGTTTTTATTTGTTGATAAAAGGGGGTAAGTGAATTCATTTTCACTCACCAAGCATTCAAGCATTCAGAGTAAAGAAAAGGCAAAGTTAAGAGCTAGAAAAAGCATTGAGAAAGGATTTCAAGCAATTATCTAAAGCACTCAATCTTCTACCGATGTTCACTTTCAGGTATTCTTTGAAATGGCATTTGGATCTTCAGCTCCCACTTTTATTGCAAATCCCACCATTGTCAAAGTCAAGAGTAGTTTAAGGGCAGTATTTAAGGAGGTTCTCAGTATTGCTAAACAGGAAGACTCGGTAGGAGCATTTTCTAGGGTTCCTAGAGATGTGATGTATGTTGAAGATGTGAGGACATAGATTCACTAAACCCTAGAGGATTTGGGCATGGAGGATATTAAAATCATGTATAAATTTGTGATACTAGGAGACTCCAGAACCATCAAACTAGAATACAAAGCAATTGAGGATCTAGGGTTAACCAGTATTTTGTACATATTGGAATTCAAAGATGAGGTTATCAGATACGTTCTGAGAAGGATTCACAATGAGTTTATCTAACTAGATAGGCCTTACATGATCATGAAGGAGGCTATTCAAGCAGTCACCAACTTACCCAAGGTCAGACAAGAACCTGGCAAGAAAATTTCTAACACAGAGGTCAAGAAACTCACCAGTGCTACACCCGATAACAAATCAATGAGGATTAGCAGAATCACCGACACAGATATAAAGTTTGCAAGCATGATCATAGGTTACAAGGTAATTCAATCCAACTGATTGAATTTTGTTGCTAGTTCATGCATTCATGCAACATATCAGATGCTAAGGAATAATGTGAAGTATGATTTATGTGAATGGATGAGGAGTGAGTTGATGTTAAAACTTGGTAAGTTCAAAGGAACCAAGAAAGGCAATTATAGATATGGAAATTTGATTGTTTGTTTAATGCTTTACTTCCTGAATGAGCTACCCGGTCTAGAGAAGAAGCATTGGGCCCATGACATACCAGTAGGTATGCAGATCAAGGAAGAAATCACCAGTCTTGGTACTAACAAAGATGAAAAACTTTGGGGGTACTTTAAGATATTTCAAGAAAACATGAGGCAAAGGGAGAGAATATCAAGGAACATTGTGGAGAAGTATTTCACTAATATCTATTTCATGGTAAAAACTGATGAAACTATTATGGAAGCAGTTGAACCTAGGCAAATTTGGATTACTGAGCTTGGATATGAGGTGGATGATAGCATTTTTTAACTCTATGAAAAGATGTTGTTAGATGCCCTATTAGATGATAAAACAAAGCATTTTGGTACAACAGGAGAGAAGGCTCTTGAGGTAAAAACCAATTTTAATAGGAAAAGAAGAGGGAAGAAAATAGAGAAGATTTCTACATATGTACAGGATGTAATTCATAAGATAGACACTCAGCTGGGTTCAGGATCCAAACAGGTAGCTAAACTGATAGAGGTTGGTACTACAAAAGTGAAGAAACCACAAGTTCACACTTCCCCTATCACTTCTGGTTCTAACTCTAAGGATAATGAGCCTCTAGCTTTCAGAAGGATACAAAGGAAGAATGTGGTAAAACCACTAGTAGAGAAAAAGAAGGTAGAGCCTAGCAGGAGACTTGTTAGACAGACAACTAAGCCTACTGCACCTCTGCCACCGACAAGGAAGCCTATGCAAAAGAGAAAACCAGTCACATCAACAACCACAAGAAAAAAGATGAAGGGTGATGATACTAAAACTGGTAAGATCATAATGACCTATTCTAAACATGTTGATGAAATTACAAAAGATTGGATATTGAAAAATGTATCAAAATATTATGAAGTTTTAGAAGAGAATGAGCAAAATGAATTAGAAGAAGCTATTTTGTTGTATATGAACATTTATAAGAAATCCTTAGTTGAAATTTTGAAGGAGATACTTTTATCCTTGTATGATAAACTTGAGGCTAGAAGACTTGACATTGTCAAGAGAGATAGGGAAATTAAGGAAGTAGCACTGTTGAAATTGTGTGGTGCTGTAAATAATGAAGAAATGAAAAGATGTATAGATACTACAAACAAGACAATTTTCAGTATTAAATCCCGACAAATAAGCCTTATGATGGGGAGAGGAAATGAGGTGATAAATGAGACTAATAAGGGATGGACCAAATTCTTTCTGGAAAAACCCATACTTTCTCACATCTCAAGAAGAATTTCCAAAGGCAAAATCTTCCACCATTCTTGACAAATCTAAAGGGAAAGGTATTTTGGGTAGTTCAACTCTAATTTTGACACAACCGACAGTAAGTATAGATACTCAAACACAACTAGAAGTAAAGGAGAGTGTACAGACTATACCAACACAAACCATTTTTTAGCAAGGCAATTTATAGGACACTAGAAATACTATGGATAATACTCCACCAGCAGTAACCGACATTGCACCAAGTGGAAAAGCCACCAGTGCAAAAGGGGTTGAGATGGAAAAGGTAAAAGCTACTGAGTCCATACTGGTAGATAAAAATGATTCCCCAACAAAGGTTTTGGCAATTGACACTTCTCAAGTTGAGAAGAGATCAGTCTCTGAGTTGAGTCCTACTGAATTGATGATGATGGCTACTTAGAAACTACTAAAGGAGGGTACTATAGATAAAGGGATATTTAATCAATCGGTCTTAGTGTTGCACATATTAATACTTGACTATCATATTGAAGTTGGAGCAAGCCATTCTGGCAAGCTCAAGACTCTAATAGAGCATATCTCCAACAACTTTCAATCTCTGAGGTAGATTGCAGACCAACAGGCTTTGGATAAATTCACAGCAGCTAAGAGTATAGCTTTTGATCAGATTATAGACACAGAAAGGAAGAAAATTGAGGACAAACTCATTCCTATTGATGTTTGTTTAAAATAATGTACAAATATCTACAGAGTGTGTTGTAGCATAGAAATTCTTATGACCAATGTAAATATCAGGTTAAAGGATTTATATGATAAGATAGCTAAAATTGCTAATTCTTTTGATGGATTGACTGCACTAACCACGTCTATTGATGCAAAAATTTTGTCCTTAGAGAACCAAATTTTTTCTTTTGAGAAAGAGAGATAAAATCATACCAAGAGCAAGAAGTCTGGGAGGACTGGTAAGTCCTAGATTAGATTTGTTGGGTGTTCATAAGAGAGAGTGAATTGACATGATAGATAAACCCACACCAATTGATGTCCAAGAGAAGGAAACACTTTCCCACTTATTAAGTGGACTAGAATCCATTTCTGATACTTTCAAAATGGGCTAGGATACATATCTTTAGTTATTGCAAAAGGCATACCCATAAATCTTGAAGATAGTTAAGCTCCAGCATAACTAACATTATTCTTTTTATGTTTTAAAATTATTTCAATTCTTTCACCATTCTTTGGAATTAATGTCAAAGGGGGAGTATGTATAGATATGAAATATATCAAAGGATACCAGATAAAACATGGGAAGGATATCAGGATATTAGATGGAATGTATTGCTTAGGGGGAGCATACCGATAGGGAATCCATTTTTCACATGAGTGTTATCATCAATGCCAAAGGGGGAGATTGTTGGCAATTGACACTCATTGGATTCATTTTATTGTCATTCATGGCAACAAGATCTAATGGCAGTCACAAACCAACATAAGGAGGCATATACCAACAGATACTGGCTTTGGAGCATTCAAGTTAGACTGGCACCAACACCGACAATAATACTTCTTTGGAAGCTGACATCAAGGAGGATTTATTTTATAAATCATTTTGTAATTATTGTTAAGGTCGACATTGAATATATTTTATAAATGTATTGTAAGCTGACATAAGGCATATTATTTGTAATAGGTATATAGGTCAGTTTGCTAGATTATTTTGATATAAGATAGAAATATATGTGATAGATGATGGATATGGATATAGGAGAATATAGCAGAACTGTATGATGTGAAATATATGTATGAAGATCATTTCTTATGTGAATGTTATATCTTGTAATGATCTATAGATAGCTTGGAAAGCATTCCTGGAGGAGAAGAGATATCGGTAGGAGTTCAAGGTTTATGAATGAGTACATAATAGAGCTAGAACTAGAACTCTATTTGGCATAGCAGATGCATTCTTGAGTTCATTTTCAGTATTTATTTAGCATAAAGCTTGTAGTCAGTGAGGATCTTTACTGATGAGCAATACACTCTAAGCAGTGTGCATTCCTGCAAGTGCAAGACCCTATTATATGTAATATCTTTTTATATGGCCAGTGAACTGATATTGTGGGTCACAAATCCCACCATGGTTTTTCCTCATTGAGGTTTTCCACATATAAATTTTGTGTGTTGTGGTGTTCATTTATGTGGATGATTTATTTTCTTCTTGTTATATGTTTATTTGTTTACTAGTTTATATATGCATGGTATAAAAGGATAAAAACTATTCAAACTAGTAGAACACTGATTCACCCCCCCTCTTAGTGTTCTTGGATCCCAACAACATCAATTAGTGCCTTTATGTCCTTTCAAAATTCCTATACAAACTTGCTTTCCTTACCTTCTTGTTTTTCCCTCTTCTTTCGATTGAACTCGGTTTCAACCTCAACAGTCTTTTGTTGTGTTGGTCCACAACATTTTTCTGCTTCATCTATCTCTGCATCTATCAGAATTTTTACATATTCATCAAGAATTAATGTATCCACCTCATAGCCCATTTCCTCTATCCAAATATTTCAAGGCTTGACTGCCTCCATGAGAGTCACACCCTTCTTAACCATGAAACATCTGTCGATAGAGTATTTATCTACTATTTGCTCAGGTATCCTTATTCTAGACCTCATAGATTTCTGAAAAGCTTTGAAGTAACCCCATAACTTATCATCTCTAAGACTTCCCAATGCAGCAATTGATTGCTTTAGCCGTCTTCCTACTGAGATATCAAAATCCCATTGCATCCTTCTAGAACTAGAATTATCATTCAAAAAGTATAACATTAACCAAACTAACAGATTTCCATACCAGAAGGTGCCCTTCTTCTCACCTTTAATCTTCCCTAAATTGATCAATAACTCCTCAAGCATATAGTCACAAAGATCTAACTTGATATTTTCTCTCATCATCCTATATGTGGCCAAAATACATGAACTTGAAATTGAATTCAATGGGATAGACTAAGTTACCTTGTAGCCTATGATTATGCTTCCAAATTTGATGTCGATGTCGGTGATGGTGCTCACCTTCATCGATCTCTTGTCTGATGTGGCACCGGTGATCTTCCTTACGAATTCATTTAATACTTTTTTATCCGGATGTTTCCCTACCAATGGCAAACCAGTAATTGCCCAAATGGATTCCTTAGTGATTTTGTAGGGATGGTCCAGCCATATGAATTCCCCATGTACTATGCTTAGTACATATCAAACTATGTCATCCTCAAAATCTGAAATATCCAGAGTATCAGTGAACCCTAGATCTTTGATGTGTTTATATACTAGTTTGATTTTAGCAGATTCTGCCATGAGTTCATTCATATACATCCCTTTCATCTCTCAAGTGCCTAAGTCCTCCATATGACAATGAATATAGGCCCTAACATCTTCCAAATATACCACTCCCTCCAAAATGCAAGAAAACACTCCAACTAAATCTTCCTTGGTAGCCACATGTGGATACTATTTGAAAATTGGCCTAGTGAGGTCCTTAACTTCTACTATAGTTGGATTTCCAATGAAAATAGGAGCAGAAGATGATCTTGATTCCATGATTCAAGAAAAATACCTTTAGAACCCTACTGGTGAAAACCTCTAACAAATCCTTCTAGATGCTAGTGTGATCACTCAAGAAGAAATATGATTGCCTCTGAATAGCTTCTGATCACACTAAGTCTCTGTGAATCATTCTGAAATCACTATGAATGTTGGGATAATAACAATGAAGTGTAATGACCTTTTATCCATTGAGAAAACCCTAATCTTCCATTGACATAAATGGCTATCGGTGAATGATACTGGATCTCACTCTGAGTATATCAATGCTTGATAATCCTCTCCAATATTTGGAACATCTTCCAGAATCTCTTCCAGGGGCATATGCATCATCTTCCATCAAAATTTTGCTACCCCTAAGGCATCTACCTTAGTTACCAGATGAGCTCACTGTCGGTGCAGGAGAAGCCTCTTCTACCAAATAGGTAACCAAGACATTCCCATCTGATGATTGCTATTCAGTCTTTCTAACCCATCTCTAAGTGTGATCTTGCTGGATTTCACTAACCTTCTCTTTGCCTTTATCATTTGATCCTCCATTGCCAAGCAATGGATTTCTGCTTCTAAAAAACTTAGCAATATGTCCAATTTTATTGCATGCATAACATGTAACATTGTTCTTCTAAATTATCTTGCTAAAACCAATGAAATTTGTTGACTTGCAATAATTAGCCATATGTCCAAATTTTCCACAAGCATAGCATTTTACATTCATTTTGCAATCTTCTGTCTTACGACCAATTTTATTGCAATCTTCTGACTGATTTGCTCTATCTCTATATTGCGTAGCCATGTGACCGAATCTATTGCAAACAAAACATCTACCATTAAATTTATAAGTATTGAATTTTTTTACTGGTGCCTTATGGTTTTGATCTTCATTAGTAGTACCGGAACTCTATCCTTTCTCAAATCCAAGTCCACTGGAATCTCCAATCCATGTTTGTCTAATCGGTAACTCATCAAGTTGTGCTGAGCTGATCTTGAATTTTTCTTTTTATTCACTTGCAGTAGTTAAATCATCTCTTAGTACTGTCATTTGTCTCTCAAGCTCTTTCTCATTGCTCTAGGATTGTACCAAATTAGACCTTAACATCCCATTTTCATGAACCAACCTACCACATTCTTCAAATTTGTTCTTCGGGGATACAACTAGATTTTCTTCCTTTTTCTTTATGTCCTCAATCTCCTTAGACATCCTCATAGTCATAGCTTACATCTAGTTCTTCATAACCAAGTTCTCCTGAGTCAATTTTTGACATTATTCCTTAAGTGCATTTTTCTCTTCATCATCTTGATTTTGCAAAAGTTCCTTTCTCCTAGCTTGAACAAATGATAGTCTCTCTTGTAGGACAAGAATAAATTATGTGAGGCCTCACCTCGACTCAGTCTAACATTCAATGGATTTTATATTTAGACTATGATGGATGCTTTATTTTGATGCTTTTTGAGACTTAGAACTTATATGATTTTAGGATTTGGATAACAATGCTATGATTTGGTGATTTACTTATATGCTTTATGAGATAGAACACTACATGATTGTTAGATAGGATGATATTGCAATGATAGATGTCATTATTGAATTTGCAGGACTTTACTCTAAATATAGAACTATGATGTATGTTTAGTTTATGTGAATTGGGATGAAATTGCTTATGTGAATTTGCTTGATAAAAGATGTATTCAATCTATGCAGATGAAAATTGTATGCAAGTAATGATGTGTATTGTTATATTATTGAATTATATTATATATGGATATTTGGAAGTACTAATGTGTAAATTGAGATGCGCAGGAAATTTACCATGTGACCATGGAAAATTACGGAGAACCAAACCTAGACTTATGTATGTTCGTAAGCCAGGGTTTGTCTATTTGGAGAGACAACACCCCATTTGTGTTGTATTTTATTCGTAACAGTATATGCTGCATGAGTGTTAAGTGTTATTTAAATTTATTGTGTAAAAACCACAAGAGACAATTTCATGTTTTATTTTTGTAAAAGTGTTTTATTTGTGTCACTTGACACATGTGTGGATTTAAATTTAAATGTTTTATTTTGTCTCTTGGTGGGAAAGTGTTTAATTATAGTTCTTCTTAAATAAAATAATGTGTTGTCATAAATACTTTGGGAATATAATATTTGGGGTGGTCAACTTATGTTTGACCCGAAAATAAACTTCAGAGGGGTTTAAAATGGGTTAAATGAACACCTAGGGGTAGTTTAATAGGGTTTCCTAAAGCCCATAAGGTATACCTAGGGGTTAGGGGTAATTTTAGGCAAGTTTCTACTTTATAATGATCTTTTTAACGCTTTAAAAATTGGTTTTTTTTGAGTTGAGTGAAAATTGAAAATTAGAAGTTAAATCTAATTAAGATTTTTCCTTTTGGAATGAGAGTCTTTTTTTGCATTTTTGCTTTCTTTCCTTTTTTGGTTTTTAGAAACTTGTGAGAACTCTGAGAGTGAGCTTCTTAAGCAAGATTTTGAGATTTTGAGGGTAATCACCCACTCTCCATTTTTGGAGACAAGAGAAATTTTGAAAAGGAAATAATGTTATGGAATAGAAAAATTGATTAAGGGTAGAAGGAAAAAGATTCATGGATTGGGTAGCTCTTCCTCAAATATCATAACACCTTTGGGCAGATTAAGGTTGGTTTCAGTTATTCATTTTAATGTCTTCTTCTTGCTTATGTCTGGAAGTTTGTTGGTGTAAGAAATCTGTGTTCTTGAATGTTTTTGTTAGAAAATCTTTTGGTATTTTTGCATTATGATTTGTTTGTGTTTTGGGAGTTTTCTCAAGACCTCTTACTCTTGGGAGAGAAGAGGATCTTGTGGGTGGTAGCAGTGACAACCCTCAAGTGAGAGACTCTCTTTTGAGAGTGATCACAAGGGATCTTTGTGTGACCCTTGCTGCATGGCCTATTTGTGCAATGGGGGTCATAAGGAGGGATATAAGGCTAGAATGCCTTTGGGGGGCATAAGGAATAAGGGGTTGAGATTCTTGATATCATTATTGTGCCATGAGGTGGCTTCTTGTTTATTTCATACTTGCAGTTCTCCTCAGGATATTGGTCCACTACCACCCTTTGAAAAGATCATCATCAAAGTGTGGTGTTGTGAAGCCAAGTTGGGAATGTGTCTGGAAAATCTGTATGTATTTTCCTTCTATGTGTTTGCCTATTTGTTACCCGTCTAGGAATTGGTCCTCCGAGCTCGGGGGTGGCTACCAGTTAGCCTAGGCTGGGAGGTGAGCACTCCGTGGTCATATTTGTGTTTTCTATTATGCAGGAAAGTCAGGAGAAGAGAATAGGAACCTTGAAAAGACACAGAAGATTATTGTTGAAGATACTTGAATCCAGTTGCAAATATTTGTATAAATTTGTTATAGAAGTATGCCTCATTCATAGAAAAGAGAAGCAAGTTGTAATTCTTGAAACTAGACTTGAGTTTTATTGTTGTAGCTAAACAAAGAAACATCCTGTAAATATGCAGAATATCTTAGAGCTGTAAAAGCTTGTTTTATTTCTACTTCTGATATTTTTTTTTAGAAAAAGAAAAGCCACTTTGAGTTGCATGCAAAAGTTTCTTTTGTATTATGATAAAAAAATAGTTTCCAATTAAATTTTATCTATATTCTACTTGTTGAAAAATAGGAGTTTATTTTTGCTGAAAGATCCTAAGTATTTAAAAAAAAAAGAAAAAAAAGAGTTTTACGTAATTATTTTATTAGTGGGAAAAATCAATGAATCTATTTATTATAGAGAAGTATATTGCATTTCCTAAAATGTATTTCTGATTTGTATTTCTAATTAGTGATGATTAAAAAGTTTATCAGTAGATTTAGCTTCATTCATTTACCAGCAATTAAAAGACAAATAAACAAAAAATAAAGGCCTAATTCTATATATATATATATATATATATTCTGAATTAACTTAATGCTTTTCCTTTGTTATTTTAGTTTAAAATTATTGCATGTAAATCCTTTTAAAAAAAAAATTATATATTGGTATATTTTCACTCTTATAACTTTAAGATTTTAAATTTATATAAATATAAATATATATATATATATAATATATTTTAAAAGAAAATAAATTAAAAAAAAAGGAATTTGGGGTTCCACGTGGACCCCACTGTGTGTACGCACAGTGAGGGCCGCGCGGCACCCACTGTGTGAACACACAATGTGGGCCGCTTGGCTCCCACTGTGTGGACACACAGTGGACGGCCGTGGCCACCACTGTGTGGCCACACAGTGGTGTGAGCCGCTAGCGGTGCCCACTGTGTGGACACACAGTGGTGCTGTAGCGCCCACTGTGCGCCCACACAGTGGCGCCTCGGCCCTCCCCATCGCCTTCTTCGAAACCTGCAACAAACATGGCCGCGGCCTTGGGGTTTCGACCCTGTAAAAAAGTTACTTAGTGATTAAAAAATGGATTAAACCCTAGCCCGGGTAGGGCTAGGGTAAATGAAAAAAAAGATAATAATATTATGATAGTTTTCAGAGTTATTAATATATGTAAAAAAAAAATATAAAACCCTAATTAGGGTTGGAAAGCAAAGTAACTATTATCTTGGGAAGATAATTCTAAATGGATAAAAAATAATGTAAAATTATATATATATATATATATTTATATATTTATATATTTAAATATAAATATATATATATTTATATATTTAAATATAAATATATATATTCTGGTTATAAATTGGAGTAAGTTTTTTAATAAAGTTTTAAATATTTAAATGTTTTTTAATAGAGTTTTAAACATTTAAATACTTCCGTAGGATTACTCATAGGAAGTAAAAAGGGAAGTGAAATATATAAATCATAAGAAGTAAGCCTAGCCTTTATAATTTTAAATGTATTTGATGTAATAAATACTTAATTTTGTCCCGGTTAATTTAATTAGAGTATTAAAATTTTAAATTGGATGTTTAGACTATATGTCGTATTGGGGATTGAATTAAATTTCCTCTCCTATTTTCTTTAACGTGATTGATTTAATAAACCTAATGTCTAGGTATCTCGGGGAGATAAAATTAAACCAGTTAGCTTTCCGCAAATTAGAATTAAACAAATTATCGATGCTTGGTTCATTTCAGAATTAGCTCGAACATAATTATGGAAATTTCTATAACGCTTGTCGTGTGAGTGAACTTGTTAATTAATTAGTATATTTTTTTTAAAAAAATTGTTCCGTTTTTGCCCTAAATTTTGGGCATGACAATTCTGTATCAAAATTTAGCTCATCTTGTAGCTTTAAGTTCTTCAATATTTCAACATCATAATATTCAAGTGCCATCTAAAGATGCTTCTCCAAAGCCATATTCAATGATTCCAATTTTAGGATCTTCCTCAAGCTGTTTAAATTCCTTCGAGCCACAAGGCTCTGATACCAATTATTTTAAACCAATAACACTGAGAGGGGGGGGGGGTGAATCAATGTTATACTAGAATAATAGATTTTAGCCTTAACAAAACAGTTATACACCAACAGGTAAACTGATATAAACATAATTGAAAGAAGTAATGCAACCAATAATTCAAACACATAAATGAGAACCATAACACACACATTTATACATGGAAAACCTCAAAGAGGAAAAACCATGATGAGATTTGTGACCCACAATATCAATTCACTGGCCATATGAAGAGATATTACAATATATGATGGGCATGCACTTGTAGGAAGGCTTACATCCTAGACCACACTGTTCATCACAATAGGAGCCTCACTGACTACATAACAATCCAAACAACAATCTAAAGAAGTATGAACTTCTTAACATAGCATCTCCTATGCCAGAATGCAGTTCTGGTTTAAGCTTTGTTTATTCTAGTTAAAACCCTAAACCTCAGTACTAGAATAACCCCTACAATGAATTCCTCACATACATAGTCTCTCTGATATATTTTGCATCACATCCATAAACATATCCATCTATGCTTCTACTTCTTACAAAATGATCTAATCAATCTCTCCTATATACCCTTTACAAATTTATGCCTTATGTCAGCTTACAAAGATATATACAATATCATATTTCATGTCGGCCATATAACATAAATAAATAATAATTAAAACAAGTTGTTGATGCTGGATCCAAGATGTGTCGGACTCCAATACTGATACCCTTTACCATACCATGTCACCCTGCATTTCTGATGACCAAAGAAATATTCTATCCTGCCAGTGTCGGTGGTAGTGTAGAGTCTATGAGTTGTATGCTAGTATGCCATATGAATCCAGAACCCAAAATCATGTTGCCATCAATGACAACATAGTGAAACCAACTAATAGAGTTTCAATTGCCAACATATGATATCAACCACATGTTCTTTCATTGGTATCTACTCCAAAATAAATTCCTTGTCTTGAACCTATTCCCTGAGGTAGTGGTATTTGATAGCTATATGCTTTGTCTTAGAATGCATCACTAGATTCTTGAATATTTTGATAGCACCGGTGTTGTCACAGTTAATCACAATAGGTTCAGTCACCTTTTTTTGGATACCTTCCAATAATTTCTTGATTCATACTATTTGTGTACAATTGATTGCAACAACCACATACTTTGCCTTAGCTATGGATTAAGAGATACAATTTTGTTTCTTGTTGGTCCATAACACAATCCTATCTCCAAGAAAGAATGCACCTCCACTAGTGTTCTTTCTATCATCAATGTTCCTTGCCCAATCTGCATCAATGAAGACACTTAAGTTGAAATATCCCTTATGTGGATACCAGAGACCATACTCATCAATCCCTTTAAGGTATCTAAATATTCTTTTAACTGCCACCATGTGAGTCTCTTTTAGATTTGCAACAAATCTAGCAACCAAGCCAACTGCTTGTGCTATATCTGGTCTATTGTGTACTACATACTGCAACTTGTTGATCATGGATCAGAAAAGTATCTCATTCACTTCATTAGCCTCATCATTTTTGGAGAGCTTGCAACCTATAACCATTGAAGTTCCAATAGGTTTGGAATCTTCTATTCCAAAAGTCTTCAAGATTTCCCTTATGTACTTGGTTTGGCTAATGAATATACCATTATTTAGCTGAGATACTTGTAGACCAATGAGGAATTTTATTTCACCAATCATGGACATTTCAAATTATTGCTTTATTTCATCAACAAAACCTTTGCTCATCTCATCATCTCCCCCAGAGATTATGTCATCTACAAAAATCTCTGCAATCATATGTTTTTCCTTTTGTCAACAGAGTGATTGTTTCTGACGTACCTTGCTAATATCGATTTGTTTCTTGGAGATTTTTCTACTTGATGTGTAGGTTCTAATTCATATGTTTCCTCATTTTCTGCCACAACAGGATTCTCTTCAACAGGTTCGATCGGTACAGTGTACTCAAATCCTTGATAATCCTTTGGTTCACTCTTGTTGTCCTATTCATTTTTCTCAGAGAACTCATCCAATCTGACATTGGCACTCTCCACAATCTTACTAGTCCTTTTGTTCAAACACCAATATGCTTTACTCTTTGTGGAGTAACCTAAGAAGGTTCCTTCATCACTCTTGGGATCAAACTTTCTAGAGTACTGATCCCTCTTGATATAGCACTTGCTTCCAAATACTTTGAAATAGCTCACATTGGGTGAGTATCCACACCATAATTCATAGGGAGTTTTATTTGTCCCTTTCTTCACCTGTATCCCGTTCAAGGTATACATAGCAGTGCTTACCTACTTCTCTCTAGAATATATGTTGAATATCCTCCTGTATCATCAAAGTCCTTGCACAATCAATCAAATTTTTGTTCCTTCTTTCAACAACCCCATTTTGTTGAGGTGTTCTGGGTGGAGACATATGTCTCATAATCCCCTGTTCTTTACAGTGATTCATGAATTCTCCTCTATCTAATCTCAGATATTTCAGATTCTTAGTGGTTCCTCTCTCTACTCGGTCCTTGAAAACCTTAAACATGTGAAAGGCATTAGATTTATCTTTCAAGAATACAACCCACATCATTCTTGAGAAGTCATCTACAAATAACAAAAAATACCAGTCCCCATAGAAAGTCTTGGTCCTCATACAACCACACAAGTCTGTATGAACTAAGTCTAGCATATTCTCAGATGAATAAGATTTGTTGTTGAAACTAGACCCGGTCAACTTTCCTAGTTTTAATTCTTTACACATAGCATTTTTAGGTTTCATAATATCACACATACCTCTGACAGACTTCATTTTACTGACTTTTTTTTTCTATCAAAGTTAACATGACACAGTTTTTTGTGCCACAACCAACTATCTTCTACATTTTCCATAAGACAACTACCTACAGTGGTGTTTAGGTGAAACAAATTACCTCTAGATTGTTTACCAGTAGAAATCAAACTTCCTGATTTGTCATTTATTTTGCATATCCCTTCATTGAATTCTAACCGGTAACACTTATTGTTAAGTTGTGCAACACTTAACAAACTATATTTTATCCCTTCTACCCAATAAACATCCTCACAATTTGTTTTATCATTTAGGGCTATAGATCCCTTACCTCTTACTGCACAAGGAGCATCATTGTCAAATCTCACCATTCCTCCATTATAGTTCTCCATCCTGAGGAATTTGTTTCTATCACCAGTCATGTGGTGAGTGAAACCACTATCAATTACCTAGTCTCCACACTGGTTTGAACTAGAGATTAGTTCCATATAACTTTCCTATGTGTTATCTTCCTCTACCACTACAAATGCAATTCCATCTCCACTAGATGCTTATGATTCTTCATCGGTAACTCCTTCTGCAAGATAACACTCCTTCTTTCTATTGTCCTTGTAGCTTCTAAAATTATCTAGCGTATCATTGTCAGGACATCTGGATGCAATATGACCTGTTCTATTGCAAGAGAAACACTTCAAGGGAATTTTACCTTTATACTTTCCTTTTCCTCTTGGAAGCCTTCTTGCTAATAGAGATTCAATCTCATCTTGTTCATGTTCTTCAGATAACATGTTGTCACATTTATGAGAATGACTAGTTCTTGTAGTACAACTGTTTCTAGTTTCTTTTCTTCTCCTTGTTGGTGCAGATATCATGGAAGCTTTGAAGGAAACATCAATCTTTAGTACACTATTATCATAGTTGCTCAATTCAAAGGTAGTCAACTTACCAATCAGTGAGTCAAGTGAAACACTAACTGTTCTCAAGGATTTGAGTTCTTGAATTGCAAAAACCCTTATGGCATATTGTGGTAGCAAGGCTCTCATGATTTTTCTAACCACATCATCTTCTTCAAGCTTTCATCTAGCACTTGTGATGAAATTTACCACATCCTTTATTCTTTTGATATATTGTTCTATATTTTCTCCTTCTTGCATCCTCATCTCATCAAATTTTCCTCTTAAGTTGTTCACCTTGGCCTTTTGTACATGAGGATCTCCTCCAGAGATAGTCTTCAACTTATTCCACATCTCATAGGATGTTTTCAGATCTTGAACCTCAACATACTCGTTATCAGATAGTGTGCTATCAATCATATCCATAGTTGTAATGTTGTCTTTCCTTTCTTTGATCTGATCAGCAATGAGAACCCCTATAGGTTCATTGTACACTATGCTTATATGATTCTAGTATTGATCTCCTAGTGTTTTTAGGTAGATCTTCATTCTACCATACCATAAAGTGTAATTCTCCTTAGAGAACTTAGGACCCTCCTTTTGCATCATCTTAGATCTTTCCTTAAGTTGTTAATCTCTTTTGAATTTAATAACCAAGGCTCTGATACCAATTGTTAGCCCCAATTAGTGCTGAGAGGGGAGAGGTGAATCAACACTTTACCACTTTTACAAAATCAAAAATTTTTTACTCAATTTTGCACTACCTTAATATTCATCAATACAAACAGTTATTGTAGGAGAACATGCATGCATGAAAAGATACACAATAACACCAAGATTTATCTCTTGGAAACACAAATGGGAGAAAACCACAGTGTGAGTAGAAACTCACAAAATCTACACTCTTTTGGAGTACGTCCGGTGAGGAGCCATCGTTGTTAGGAGATTACAAAGACATTGTTAAGTGCTACCTGATTAAGGGATTTTATTTAAGGCCTTTTAGTTCCTTTACCCTATTAGAGGTAGCCTTGTTGAAGGACTTAGGATCATCAATTAAGATGTCACTCGGCTAAGGGATTCTACAAAGGGACCTGTTAAAGTCCACCTGGTTAAGGGATTTTGAGTTGCAATGGTTAGAAAGCAACAAGAAGTTGATCTGCTGGAATAGATATTAATATCTTGATCAAATCATAATAAAATTCATACTTTGTCTACACCAGTTGTGTCTACTCTGCACTACACTGGTCCTCTAATCATACTCTCGACTCTACACTCTACTAGTCTACTTCACACACACTCTGTTCTATGAAATCATTTAGCATTTCCTCACTCTTCACACTTCTCTTTGGATCACCTCACATAGGATTTGCATTTTGCAAATTTTTCGATCAAAAATGTTTTGTATGAACTCAAAACACTTTATACACTCTTTGCCATCACCTTTAGGTGTTTTCTTAATCAATAAAATCATAGATATCAATAGATTTTAAATTTAAATCTTCTCACTCTTACTCTATGCGTCCTGCAACAATTCTGCCAACTACTCATCCAAATTTGCCACTGCATCCCCCAAAAATAACAACTTCTGGGTCAAGTTCAGTCTTTTAAATGCAAACTAGAAAATTCGTAAGTAATCATGGCTTAACTGCATGATGACTGAGATTAACTTCACCAAACTTTAGTTTGGCGTTAACACAAACTCACTAACTCACCTTTTGACATCACAACTGTGTAACCAATCACCACTCTAAGATTTACGGTGACAACCTATCCTCCTTCTGCTTCATTGGTCGACCGGTATACCACTTCACTCTACATTACTGGTTCACCCTTTGATACCCATTTGCAGTACTTCCGTCAAGCCTCTTTTCTTGTTTGTCAATGAGGTTCCATTTTGCATAGGACTTCAAGCCTTATTTCCTAAGTCACCTTTTGTGACTTCATCATTATCAGAATAGCCAACTTGAAGATCTAACTTTAACGTCGATCTTCTTATATGACAGACTGATTAGCTTAGTCTATCTTCCCTTGAGCCAAATGAACTTTGATCATCTATCTATGATGTTGCTTCCATGTTGTTTGCAAGCCATCACCTTTTCTACTAAGATACACCACTCCACTGGTTAGTGTTAGTCATCAATGACAAATCTCGGCTAATATATTGGTTCACTGGATTAACTAGTTTCTTCAATATCAGTAATGCCAACACATGTTCCTATTGATCGGTGGTGTTGGTTTTTTGTTTATGGCGACATATTTTGGGTCCAGTGCTATCAAGGTTATGGAACAGTTTATGTAATGTGTTGGTGGATGATCCCAATGTGTTACTAGTTGGATTTATTGATTCGTTTATCTTGTTTTGGTCTCATTCGGACTTGGTTGATCATAGGTTTGCAGGTTTATGTTTATGTTTTAAGTTCATTGTATTATTTTTTAGGTGGCTGACCTAATTATTTAGGTCCCAGGTTATTATATATGTGATGTAAGATCCCTTTGTAGATCATCTTCTATGGGATTATCTATGAGAAAATAAATCTATAATTATATGTAGAAGTTTTGGTTGATCATAGGTGATCTAATTGGGTTTGTATAAGAGGTTTTAGACCTCTGGTATTGAGGTTAACCAGAATTGTACTCAGACATAAGAGATTTTATTCTTGTAGTTCATTCTTCTTTCTGGATTGTAGTCTAAAGATCTTTTGTAGTTAGTGAGGCTCCTTTGTATTGAGCAATGCACTCTAGGAAATATGCCTTCCTGGATGTGCATGCCCCTTTTTGTAATCACATACTTACTACAGAAGTATCATCCGACTTTGGGTAGGCTTCCCACCATGGTTTTTCCCTTTATTGGTTTTTCCAAGTACAAATATTGGTGTTATGTGTTGTGGATGGATGGTGAATGTTCTACGATTTATGTTTGTGCTTAATTTATATATCTTCTATTGCAGTATCTAGTTTATGTATTTTAATAAAACGTTTTAAAGTTCTTAAAGTTATATAATTTGTTGACAATGGTTTCACACCCCCTCTCAGTTTTCCACTATTTATTTGAGATGTCTTACAATTAGTATCAAAGCTCGGTCCTCTCTATAGAAGCTTAACCGCTTGAGGGGGATCCTATCGCATCTAATAGTTCATCTGCAACTATTTTCTAGAGAAAAACCCTAGACTTGATGCAACAAAGAGTATGGAAGATTTAGATAGAGACTCATCTGAGATGTATTGGGAAAGATATTTGGGAGATTACTGATAAAAGCTATAGTCCTTATAATCTGGCATCTAGCAATCCTCCTCTGGTAGACTTGGATAAAAAAAATTGAAAATGATTGTAGAGCTAGAGAAGCCATTTTAAGTGCACTTTTTGTTGGTATTATGGATGACTTTGTCATGTGTTGCATTAGTTTTATCATTGATGTCAACACTTATCTTTATGGAGGTTTACATTATGTTCACTGGTATGGTTAGTGACTTATGCATAGTCACTGGTATATATTCAACAGCAGGTTATATTGTTCACTAGTAGCAATGATGACTTGTTATCATCTGGAGATCATTTGGTTATGTCGAAGACATGGATTGGAAGCTTGGTTTTGCTATTTTTCTTATTGGTCTAATCGAGTTGATAGATTTTCCTTTACCGATGGATAAGGTCTAGGTTATGGACCAGTACATGTTATCTATTCTAGATCAACACGACACATTATGGAGATGGTTTATTGATTGGTAAATGCATTGAGTTGACATGTTGTATCGCATCAAGAATTATTTGTAATTGATTTAATTGTAATATCTTTAGTGAGCCGACCTATACATTTGATCTTAGGTTTTGTATAAATGATTGTAAGATCTTATTGAAGATCGAGATATGGTATGAGGGTGTATTGAAGAGCGAAAAGTAAGCAGATCCTTGTGTGAATCACGCGAACATTATTCGAAGGTTGAAGGAAGGTTATGAAGGTGTTTTGAAACTCATGTTCAGAGCTTAAACCAGTATTGAATCCAACATTGTAGATGCTATTTTGAGCAGTACATTATAATTGGATTTAACCATCCAATTGTGTAGTTAGTGTGACTCCTAATTTGTGATTGAGTAGTGAGCTCTAGGTGGTTGGCCTTTCTGCATGTGCAGACCCATTTGTAAACACATACGATCTGTATTAGTATCATCTGATTATGGGAAAGGTTTCCCACCATGGTTTTTCCCTTACCGGGTTTCCACATGAAAATCTCTATGTTATGTGTTGTGGATGTTGTTTCTCTTTCTATTTTATGCATTAAGTTAAACTGGTATTCCTATAACTATTAATCTATTTTACCGACACTTAAGTTTGGTTTACTAGCATTAAGGTTAAATTGAAATAACTTTCATTTGGATTATAAATTATTGTAAACTAGTCGACAATTGATTCACCCCCCCTCTCAATTGTCCTTCCCAGAGACTTGTACATCATTATCAACAACACAATCAGATTATGTTGCAGCAGCAACCAATTATACTCAGGTATTATGGGTCAATCAAATGTTGAAGGATATAAAGGTAAAATGAAAAGAAGCAATAATAATTTATTGTGATAATTCAGTAGCAATTGATATATCAAAGAATCCGGTATTTCACTCTAAGACAAAGCATGTTTCTATTAAGTATAATTTTTTGAAAGAGAATGTTGAAGCAAATAAAGTGAAATTGGTTTATGTGAATACTAAAGAGAAAATTGCAGATATCTTTACAAAGCCTTTGCCTAAGGAAACTTTTGAATATCTCAAAGAGCGGCTTGGGGTAACTTCCCCACTAGTAAAGACTTAGATGTTGAAGATTGGCATCAAACTAGCAAGGACTAAACAGAAAAATCTTTTTTCCGGATTTGATGAAGGAGAGCTACTTCTCAGGGGGAGTAGTTGGTAGAATGTTATGTTTTCTTTCTTAACTGCTTTGACATTTGATGTCAAAGGGGGAGAGATACCTATGGAAAAATATTATTCCTTGAGGGAGAGATTATTCATTGAGGGAGAGATATACTCTTTGGATATATGTATTTTGGTTTTTCTTTTTGTTTCATAACTTCATATTGATCTATCTTTGGGAGATTGATTGGTTTACTATTTTTGGCATTCTGTTTTTGGCACTTAGATGTTTTTCCATCTAGTTTTGCCATCAATGCCAAAGGGGGAGATTGATGGTATTATGGATGATGTTGTCATGTATTTCATTGGTTTTGTCATTGATGTCAACACTTATCTTTATGGAGGTTTACAATATGTTCACCGGTATGGTTAGTGACTTATGCACAGTCACTGATATATGTTCACTAGTAGGTTATATTGTTCACTGGCAGCAATGATGAATTGTTGTCATCTGGAGATCATTTGGTTATGTTGAAGACATGGATTGGAAGCTTGGTTTTGGTGTTTTTCTTATTGGTCTAATCAGGTTGACATATTTGTCTTTACCAATAAATAAGGTCTAAGTTATGGACCGGTACATGTTATCTATTCCAGATCAGCACAACATGTTATGGAGATGGTTTATTGATTGGTAAATGCATTGAGCTGGCATGTTGTATCACATCAAGACTTATTTGTAATTGATTTAATTGTAATATCTTTAGTGAGCCGACCTATACATTTGGTCTTAGGTTTTGTATAAATGATTGTAAGATCTTATTGAAGATCGAGATATGGTATAAGTGTGTATTGAAGAGTGAAAATATTATTTAAAGGTTGAAGGAAGGTTATGAAGGTTTTTTGACACTGATGTTTAGAGCTTAAACTAGTACTGAATCCAGCATTGCAGATGCTATTTTGAGCAGTACATTATGATTGGATTTAACCACCCAATTGTGTAGTCAGTGTGACTCCTAATTTGTGATTGAGTAGTGAGCTCTAGGCAGTTGGCCTTTTTGCATGTGCAGACCCCATTTGTATACACATACTATCTGCAGTAGTATCATCTGATTGTGGGTAAGTTTTCCCACTGTGGTTTTTCCCTTACCGGGTTTCCACGTAAAAATCTCTATGTTATGTGTTGTGGATGTTGTTTCTCTTTCTGTTTTATGCATTAAGTTAAACCGGTGCTACTATAACTGTTAATCGGTTTTACTGGCAATTAAGTTTAGTTTACCGAAATTAAGGTTAAATTGGAATAAGTTGCATTTTGATTATTGTAGCGTCGTAAATTGTACGCACTTGCTAGGGTGGTACAATTTCACACCTAGTTTAGCACCCGCCTTGGTGCATTTTATATTTTCCATTGCATTTCCCCTTTAGCACTTAATTAATCAAATTAATTAGGTCTAAGGTCCTATTTCATCGTCCTCTACATCATAAAGTTGGGCCCTTTCATCATAGTGTGCCCTTTTTATTTTTATTCCTCCAATGAATCATTCAATCAAAAACCCTGATTAGGTCCTATTTTGAACTTGGGGGCTTGATTTCGGGGGTCAAAACATCTCGAAATCACCTCTAACTTCGGGATTCTCTCTAAAATCATCATATCCGACGGCCCTAAAAATTTGGTGAAAAGTTGTTGGGACCATGGCGCCCGGAGTGCACATGGTCCCGGACATTTTTCTCGAAATTTTAGGAGCGCAATCCAATCATAAAATAAAGCTTAACCCCAAGAAATTGGCGGGAAATTCAATCTCTAGGTTGGCCAAAAGACGAAATTATGACCTAGGGTTTCATACATAAGAGCTCTTTTTCTTCATTGGAAAGGATCCAATTTTTGGTTTTCAGGAACCTCATATGTAGCGAAAGAGAAGATCTTGAAGACTTCAACAACATTCAACATTCCTCTATCAAGCATTTATCAATTTCATTCATCCATTTAGGGCTTGGAAGACATTGAAGAACAATAGGAGATTACCGACTGAAGATTGGCTTGTACTCCTCCCTTGGGGGTTGGGTATGATTTCATGTTGTTTTCATGTCTTTGCATAAGCTTCGATATGTCCTTTATTCATGCTTTAGATCACTTTGCATCTTGATTTAGAGCATTTACATCATCATTTACAAGCAATTAGGGTTTACTTTCTAGGTTTCTCTAGTTTGCTTGCTTGCATTTTAGGACCTTGCACACACACTAAGTCTGCACACACAATACATTTTACAATACAACTTGGCTATTTGTGGAGGTGGAAATCACCAAAGCGGGGGTTTGACTAAGGCAAAACCCTATATAGCTGCCCATACCCTTTTCAGATATAAGTGCAGGTTTTGGGACTCGGATGACGCTGCAGGAGACAGATCTGGGAAAAGCAAGTCAAGACAGCACTCCACATCAAATTGCAGAGCAAAAGACCTGGACAGGGGCGCTGGGCACCCTGGTCCTGCCAGGACAGGGGCGCTGGGTGCCCTGGTCCCTAGGACAAAGGCACTGGGCACCCTGGTCCTCCTGACAGACAGCATTTTTTGACATTTCCGGCAGTTTTCCAGAGTGCAAAACAGCAGTTTCAGGTGCAGTTTCTGGCACTGTATCAGGACAGTGGCACCCGCGCCCCCGTCCCGAACATTTTCAATCCGATTTTGACTCTGGGTACACATCTACATTCTTATTTCATCCTTGTATTTATAGCTGTTCATTGTTTAATCTCAATTCTACAATCTTGTTATTCGTTTGTACATGCATTTTGGGATTAGGACTTAAACTTGCATCATTTTATCTTTCAATTTCAATGAAGGAATAGAAATCCTAATAGGTAGCCCATGGCTCTCTCTTTCACAAGAAGAAGTAGCCAATTGTGTGATACCTCTAGGCTCTTTCATATTCCGTAATGTGTGTCAAAAGGTAGGATTAGGGCATGTTAACCTAGTCTCGCTTTTTCCCCTACACATTTTGGTGAACCCGACATGAAACTTATTATTGCTTTCTCTTGCATTGTGTGTTTAAATTTTATGCAATTTCAAAATGTCAGATTTTTATTTGCAAGATGTTCATATTTGTGATGATTATGAGTTAGATGAAGCTTTTGATGAGTTTTTGAAACCTAAATATACCAAACCTTCATTTTACTAAAAACTCATAAACATTGTTACTATGCCATTTTGTTGTGATGAGAATGATAAGTCGAATGATTCCTCTCAAGGGTACATTCCTATCAACTCTTCCACTAAATCTAGTAACATGGTTGTTTTCAATGATCCCCTCTATGAAGAGATATCTCCTTTTGAATCAAAAGATGAACCTTTTAATAGATATGATCATGCTTTGTTAGATGATGCCCTTGATGACTTTGTGGCTCCTAAAAAATGCTCCCTTCATGAGGATCCTTTTGTGCAAGAAGATGACATTATCCCTACATTTCCTAGTGATGGCATTTCCTTTTCCAACAAAATTCCCACTAGAGATGATGAATTAATGATAAATGCTTACCCTTCTCCTAAAGTTTGTCTTACCCATAAACATCCCTTAGAGAAAGAAGATGAAATAAAAAGCAATTTCCTTAATTCTCTCTCCCCTAAAGATAATATTGAACATATTTTGAGGAAAGAGGATGAGTTTAACACATCTATTGATGCTCTCCCTCCTAAGGATGAGGAATTAATAAATAATGTTCTCTCCTCTCCCGAAAGTGACAATACTTCAAACATCCCTTTCAACCACTTCACTATTTGGGATGAACCATTAGAAGAAGGTGTAGATTATTCTCTCTCCCTTGATAATTTCTCACCTTCCTTGAATCTCAATTATTCTCCCTCTAAAAATAAAGCATCTCTCTCTCCTCAACTTGGTTCTACTCATAAGGATACCCTAGTTCAAAGCAAGATGGTTAACATCTCTTTCAAAGATCTCCCTCTCAAAAGTGAGACTTTAGAGAGTAATGTTGATTCTTCTCCTAGAGAGTTTATTCCCCATGTAGATCCTTTGATGATAGAGGATGATATGACCTTTCCTAGCATTACTTTTCCTACTAGAACATCAATGCCTACCCCTTGTCTCTCTCCTAAAATTGATTTAATCCGTGATAAGATTTTAGTGCAAGAGAAGACTATCAATAATTTTTCCAACACTTTTGTTCATTCCTCTAAACCATCCTCAATCAATTTGATACATGTGAATGAAACAACTAACAAACCTCTCTTCACTATCCAAGGTGCTTGTCCTTCTCAAAATTCTCAACCTTTAAATAAGCCTATCTTAGTGGTTCAAGGTGGTTATGCTAATGATTCTTTTTGCACTCCTAAGAAACCTATTATTACTATGCAAGGAGGTTATTCTTCTAAGAGCCCTTATGAGTATGCTAAGCAACTAACTAGAGAGAGTTATCATGCGGTTGCCCATACTTATAACACAAGAAACAATAGGCAACCTAATCCTCCTCTAGTTATCCCAACTTCACTTCTTCTTCCCAACCTATTCTTCCTCAAGCTCCACGTATTTCACAAGTTCTTGGTAAGGAATATGATCTCATAGAACAACTTAAAGCTACCCCTGCTAAGATATCCCTTTGGGATTTGATCCAAACTTCTTCCACTCATCATGGAATGTTATAAGATGCCTTGAAAGATTTGAATGTTCCTCCACCTAATACATCTAGTAATAAAGTGTCTTTGGTTAACTTTGTGATGAATCCTAAAGCTCAAATTGTGTTTACTCAAGATGAATTGCCTACTAGTGAAATTCAACATCAATATGATCCCTTGATGATTGTGGTTATCATAAATGACATTGCTATAAGATGAACACTGGTAGATAATGGCTCTGGCCTTAATGTGTGTAGCATTAATCTATTGCATAAGATGAATGTGGATACATCCCTTATTGAGCCTGACTCTCATCCCATTCGAGGCTTTGATAATGTGGCTAAGTCTTCATTAGGTATTATCACCTTACCCATCACAGTGGGACCTGTTACTTTTCCCACTCCCATCCATGTTATGTCGGGAAATCTAACATACAACTTGTTATTAGGGAGACCTTGGATTCAAAGTATGCAAGCTGTCCCCTCTACATTGCATAGACAAGTTAAATTTATTTATAACAATAAGACATATACCTTGATAGGTGATACTAATCTTCAGGCTTGTTTGCAAACATCTACTTCCAAAGGGAGTTCTTCTCAATCTTCCTCTTCTAATGATGACTCTTTAAACAAGATACCTATGGATGAATCATCACCCTCTGATAATCAAAATTCTTTGGATAAGTCTGAAGTTCCTAAAGAAGATTCTTCTCAACTTGAATCTACACATGAAAAGGCTTTTGATCCTGAGAAGGTTCTCGTAGAAGATGATTGTGGATTTCTTGATTTCAATCCCACCTTTGTAGGTGAGTATAGGGTTCCTCCTAGAGAGCTTAAAGTTAAAAAGAAGGAAGAAACTAGAGATCAATCAGTCTTACCTGAACCTATGAGCAATAATTTTGTGGCTGCTTCTCAAACTTCTTCTCCTCACACTTCTAATTCTGAAGAGTTTGATTCTTTGTCTTATGAAAAACTGCCTTTTCTTTCTGAAATGGCTGATCGTTATGGTCATGGTTTTTGCATTTTTGCTAAGCATGGGTATCATGGAAATGGTTGTGGCACTCACAAACAAGGGATAAAGGTTCCTCTAGAGAATAATCTTCACAATTATGCCTTTGGACTTGGCTATAATCCCTGCAAGCCCACCAAAGAATCTAAAAGACCATCTCTCAATGTGAATGCTATATTTAGTAGTGATGATGATCTCACTTCAACTAAATCATCTTCTACTTCTGTCAACTCTCATTCCCCTCATAAGGAAATCTTGGCGATGAACAAATCTCTTTATGACTCCCCTCAAATTTCTAAATCCACTTATGAATCTTTATCTCCTATTCATCATAAAGTCCTTTCCTCCAGGGATAAGACTCTAATGAATTACACTCATCCCTCTTCTAAGATTTCTTGTGACTTTTCTTCTTCAATTTTTATCATTTTATACATGTTTTTGATCTCACTTATAGTTGAGCATTTAACATGTCATATTCAAATACCTCATTCAATCTATCATGTCTTTAAATAACATTAATGGTTGTTATGTTGCTCATCATTATGTGACATTGGTAGCTCATTTACTGGGGGCTCATTGTCATTCATGATGGTACAATTTCAAGTGCAATCATATTTTTGAAGCAACATAATAGCCTAATTTTTAAGTTATCTCTTGTTCCTATGGGGACAAGAGTGATTTCATACATCTTTTCTTTTTATGATTAAAATTTCCTTTTAGGGTAATAGTGTGGAAATATCGATCATCTTTTCTTTAGAATCCTCTTTTCCTAGATATGGGAGAAGATGTGTATTCTCTTTCTTATCCTACCCACTTCTTGTGAGGCGCATTTTACATACACTAATGTCTTGCTTGCATGAACTCATGTGAGTATGTAGTACATTTTGCTTATGTCTAAATCTCTCCCTAGAAGATTGTGTAAGTCCTTCTCATTGTCCTTATCCTTGGGAGGCAATGATCTTTCCTTATTTTCATCCAAGGATCCACTTTTTCCTATTTCGTGGATGGTGTGGACTTTATTACTTGATGTTATTCCTTGTATGCATTTGTTGTTGTTTGTTAAAGGATTCTCTCTTACAAGAGGTGTAAGTCCTTGACTACAACCTCTTTTGCACTTGGTAAAGTACATCTATAATGAATTCACTCTCCCAATTGGGTTAAAAGGAGCGTCATCCTTCATTAAGAATCACTTTCACCTAGCAAAAGAAGGAAGTATCGCATTCTTATTCTCTTCTTTGTCTTATTCTAGAAGGTGTTATATTTGTCTAAAACAATTCTTCTCGGGGATAGGTGTCTTTTGTACAAAGATCTCTTCTTCTCTAAGGATCTCCTTTACACATATTACAAGATATCCCTTTTCAACTATCTTATCCTTGCCTAAAGAGTGCAAAACTCTGTTGCTTGGATCTATGACATTATTACATTTTTGGGGTATCTTCTTTTGTGATGAAGGTAGGTATCCTTGTTCTACTTTGCTTATGACATAAACATTACACTTTTTGAGCAATGGGTCATTCTCGGAACCAAAGCACAGACTCTTAGAGCGAGATGTCTCCATTTTTCTTTTATGCAAGGTGATTATTATCGGAACCAGAGCACAAACTCTTAGAGCGAGATGTCACACTTTTGTACTATACATATACAGGTTGTAGCATACTCAGGCATAGACTCCTATGAGGTGATTCTAACCTCACTTACACACACATGCACGAGGTTGATTGGAACTAGCGGCATAAGGCTAGACTTTCTCACTCTCCTCCCTTACATGGATCACCTAGACAGACTCTAGGGGCTAGTTTTCCATGTCCTTTTTCCCATGGATCACCTAGACAAGATCTAGGGGTGAGAAGTCCATGTTTTCTCTCTCACTATTCTTCTCATGGATCACCAATGTGTGTATTCATGCTTTTTTCCTTTCTTTTCTTCTCTTTGCATTTTGTTTCCATTTACATCCTTCATCTTGTGTTAGAGAACTCTCCAATCCTCACACTCTTTGTTGTGTTGGAATTGAGATTTAGTCCTCTTTCTTACCAAATGATTCTCCATTAGTTTTTGATCTCATATCAAATCTTCTTGTGAGCATTTGTCATCAATATTCTTTAACAATTCGAAGTGGTAAACATGATACCTTGTTTCAACTCACTAAAATTAGCAAGCCGAAATAGGGGGGGGCATATAGCTACCCTCGAATTTTCATCACCTTCCTTAGTAAGAATTAGGTGATTTTGTGATCTAACATGTGTTTTGTAGGGTGCGGTTCCTAACTGTGTACTGCAGATACCGCTGGGTGCTTCGTTCGACAGACTTATGGATATATCCTTTTTCAAATAATGTTTACTTTTCTGTACTTTAGCTTGCATATGCACGTAGTGTTCATATGACCGCTAAAGTGGGGGCTAAATATAGCATCGTAAATTGTACGCACTTGCTAGGGTGGTACAATTTCACACCTAGTTTAGCACCCGCCTTGGCCCATTTTATATTTTGCATTGCATTTCCCCTTTAGCACTTAATTAATCAAATTAATTAGGTATAAGGTCCTATTTCATCATCCTCTACATCATAAAGTTGGGCCCTTTCATCATAGTGTACCCTTTTCATTTTTATTCCTCCAATGAATCATTTAATCAAAAACCCTGATTAGGTCCTATTT
Source organism: Cryptomeria japonica (assembly GCF_030272615.1). Taxonomy (NCBI): domain Eukaryota; kingdom Viridiplantae; phylum Streptophyta; class Pinopsida; order Cupressales; family Cupressaceae; genus Cryptomeria; species Cryptomeria japonica. The sequence goes on from NC_081408.1 coordinate 335,952,708, forward strand.
TGAACTTGGGGGATTGATTTCGGGGGTCAAAACATCTCGAAATCACCTGTAACTTTGGGATTCTCTCTAAAATCATCATATCCAACGGCCCTAAAAATTTGGTGAAAAGTTACTGGGACCATGGCGCCCGAAGTGCACATGGTCCCAGACATTTTTCCCAAAATTTTAGGAGCACAATCCAATCATAAAATAAAGCTTAACCCCAAGAAATTGGCGGGAAATTCAATCTCTAGGTCGGCCAAAAGACGAAATTACGACCTAGGGTTTCATACATAAGAGCTCTTTTTCTTCATTGGAAAGGATCCGATTTTTGGTTTTCAGGAACCTCATATGCAGCGAAAGAGCAGATCTTGAAGACTTCAACAACATTCAACATTCCTCTATCAAGCATTTATCAATTTCATTCATCCATTTAGGGCTTGGAAGACATTAAAGAACAATAGGAGATTACCGACTGAAGATTGGCTTGTACTCCTCCCTTGGGGGTTGGGTATGATTTCATGTTGTTTTCATGTCTTTGCATAAGCTTTGATATGTCCTTTATTCATGCTTTAGATCACTTTGCATCTTGATTTAGAGCATTTACATCGTCATTTACAAGCAATTAGGGTTTACTTTCTAGGTTGCTCTAGTCTGCTTGCTTGCATTTTAGGACCTTGCACACACACTAGGTCTGCACACACAATACATTTTACAATACAACTTGGCTATTCGTGGAGGTGGAAATCACCAAAGCGGGGGTTTGACTAAGGCAAAACCCTATATAGCTACCCATACCCTTTTCAGATATAAGTGCAGGTTTCGGGACTCGGACGACGCCGCAGGAGACAGATCCGGGAAAAGCAGGTCGAGACAACACTCCACATCAAATTGCAGAGCAAAAGACCTGGACAGGGGCACTGGGTGCCCTGGTCCTACCAGGACAGGGGTGCTAGGTGCCCTGGTCCCTGGGACAGAGGCGCTGGGTGCCCTGGTCCTCCTGACAGACAGCATTTTTTGACATTTCTAGCAGTTTTCCAGAGTGCAAAACAGCAGTTTCAGGTGCAGTTTCTGGCACTGTATCAGGACAATGGTGCCCGCACCCTCGTCCCAAACATTTTCAATCCGATTTTGACTTTGGGTACGCATCTACATTCTTATTTCATCCTTGTATTTACAGCTGTTCATTGTTTAATCTCAATTCTGCAATCTTGTTATTCGTTTGTACATGCATTTTGGGATTAGGACTTGAACTTGCATCATTTTATCTTTCAATTTAAATGAAGGAATAGAAATCCTAATAGGTAGCCCGTGGCTCTCTCTTTCACAAGAAGAAGTAGCCAATTGTGTGATACCTCTAGGCTCTTTCGTATTCTGTAATGTGTGTCAAAAGGTAGGATTAGGGCATGTTAACCTAGTCTCGCTTTTTCCCCTACACAATTATAAATTATTGTAAACTAGTTGACAACTAATTCCCCCCCCCTCTCAGTTGTCCTTCCTGGGACCTAACACTTTCTAATTCGCAAATAATGAGATTAACTGAAAATCATCTGCAATAGCTATATGGGATAAGTTGGAGACTCTAAATGAAGGTGACCCTACTGTTAAAATTGCTAAACATGATGGTTACCGGGTGAGATATGAGAACCTGAAAATGGAGGAAGATGAAAGAATTGTTGTTTTTATGAAAAGAGTCAATGAAATTGTCATGGAATTCAATGTTTTGGTGGATCTTTGAGTGAAGATGAGACTGTTTCTAAAGTATTGAGAGCTTTTCCACTGGCTTACAAGATGAAATCCACTACAATTAATGAGATAAGAACAATGTCTAATACTTCTATTAATAGGGACATTATGGTTGGGAAGTTATCTGCTTTTGAGCTTGAGGAATTTGGACATTCTAGAGATACAAAGACTAAATCTGCTTTTCATGCATCTACATCATCAACTGACAAGAATGATTGGAAATTTTTATATGCAAAGGAACTAGAGGACATGAAGAAAGGAGATGAAAAATTTGAGAAACTTGAAGCCTTATTTTCTAGAAGAGTACCTAAAGGTCTGATAGGAAGTAGGTATGAAGGAAAATTACCTTTTAAATGTTTTACATGTAATAAGATAGGGCATTTTGCATCTAGATGTCCTAAAAGGATTTCAATAATTGAAGAGAGAGCTAGAAGATCTTTTAAGCCTTACCATGAATATCAGAACAAACATAAGTATAGGAGAAATAAAGACAAATCATGCTACTATGCTGATGAGGAAGGTGTGACTGATGATTCTGATGATGAACCAATACAAGATTCAGCTAGTGGATCTAGAAATGGAAAGGAATGGGTATTCTTAGCTATCAAGGAAGATGCTCCAATACCTGAAGTGAAGGTCCTTGCTGCTAAAGTTGAAGACGAGGATGAATGGGTGATAGATAGTGGATGTTCACATCATATGACTGGAGATAAAAGGAAGTTTCTATCTTTGCAAGAATTGGATGGTGTCTAGTTAGATTTGGACATGACAAAGCATGTATGATCAGAGGAAGAGGAACCATATCATTGGATGGTAAGCATAACATTGATAATGTCTATTATGTTGAAGGTTTAAGGCAAAATCTTTTGAGTGTAAGACAGTTGGTGGATAAGAGATTTCAATTACAGTTCAAGGATGGAAAATACAAAATCATTAACAGATCTAGATTGGAGATTGCAAGCGGTACTTAGGCTAAAGGTAACATCTTTCATTTGAACTCCTATGAGAAGACATATTTAATTGCACATATTGATGACAGTTGGCTATGTCATAAGAGGTTGTGTCATGTTAATTTTGATTGCATTGTAAATATCAGTTCAACTAAGGTTGTTAGAGATGTACCTAAGATTGTGAAGCCTCATAATTTGGTATGTAAGGAATGTCAGATGGGTAGGCAAGTTAGAACTTCTTTTAAGAGTATACAAGACAAATCTAATGATGTTCTTGATCTTATTCATACTGATTTGTGTGGTCTTGCTAGAACTAGAAGCTTAAGGTCAGATCAAGGTGGTCAATTCATATCCAGTAAATTTAATAGTTATTGTGAAAAGAATGGCACAAGGAGACAATTGTCTACACCATAGACACCTTAGTAGAGTGGAGTTGTGGAAAGGAAGAACAAAACTATCTTGGATGTGGCTAGAACTATGATGATGGAAGCTAATTTGCCTCATATCTATTGGAGAGAAGCTGTGAGGATGGCGGTATACACATTCAACAAAGTTCATATCAAAGGAGACACTGACAAGACACCTTATGAGTTATGGTTTGGTCATACACATACAGTTAAGTATTTTAGAATCTTTGGTAGTAAATTCTATAACAAAAGAGATGATTCCATTGGAAAGTTTGATCCTAGATGTGATGAAGGAATATTTCTTGGTTATTCTAATGAAAGAAAAGCATATAGATGTTATAACAAAAGATTGCAGAGAATACTAGAGAGTGATAATATCAAGGTGGATGAGCAGTACAGAGGTCAAATCAAAACTTATGAGAGAGAACTGGCACTGGAAATGATCATAACTGATCTGGTAGCACCTACACAGAAATAAAATGTTGAACTAGTTACTCCAGAAACATAATAAAATTCAACAGTAACTGAAGATCAGAGCAGAGGAATAGAAAATCAGAAGACTCCTAAGTATGTAAATTTGAATCATTTAGACGATCGGATCATTGGAGACAAGAGCAAAGGAGTGATGAGAAGAAGAAGGTTGGCAGCTGAAGAGGTATGTTTAATTTCTCAAATTGAACCAACATCAGTAGTTGAATCTTGTAAGGATGAATTCTGGATGAAATCTATGGAAGAGGAATTAGATCAGATAGAAAAGAATAACACATGGACTTTAGTTCCGTGATCTAAAAATAAGAATGTTATTATAACTAAATGAGTTTTTAGGAAAATGAAGATAGACAAGTTGTAACACATAAGGCTAGATTGGTTTGAAAAGGATATTCTTACAAGGAAGGAAATGATTATGATGAAAATTTTGCTCCAGTAGATAGGATTGAATCTATGAGATTATTTATTGCTTATGCTACACATAAGAACTACAAGGTTTATCAGATGGATGTTAAGTGTGCATTTCTGAATGGAGATCTTGAAGAGGAAGTATATATTGAGCAACTTGATGGATTTTCACTTCCAGATTGCAAAAACATGGTTTGCAAGTTAAAGAAATCTTTATATGGATTGAAACAAGCCCCTAGAGCTGATTCATGATACAAGGACAAATGGAGAGTGGGGAGGAGAAGGGGAGCGGTCGGGCCCAAAATTAAATTTTTTTGGGTGGGAGATCTAGTTCAGCGATAGGATAGTATGTTGTAGGAGATTCAGAGAGTCCTGAAGAAGGAGGGAGTCCAGGAACCTGATGCACCTTTGGATTTAGGGGACCCAAGTGGAGGTCCAAGACCACATGAGGAGCAGATAGCAGGAGGCAGTGGGAATGGTTAGGTTCAAATTTTAAATTTGGGAGGTGGAAAACTGGAAGTTATTCTAGGACAGCAAGTGACAAGCAGTTCAGAGGACACAGTGGAAGGAAAAGAATCTATTGGGAGGGATCTCGAGAACTCACCAAATTCAGAGGGTCTTAAGGGGGGACCCAGATCAAATGGACACATTGGTAAGTGGTCCTCATTGTTTTGGGTCAAACCTAAAGGTAAGTCATCCTTTCCCCCGATCAAAAATACCTCGAATGTGTCTCAGGGAAAGTTTGCCGTTTCTATTCCTAGCCAAATCATAGACCATAATATTGCTAGAATGGAAAATACTTTGATTGGTAAATTTTTTGGGACAAGACCAAATATTGAGGTCATTCATGGGTTTGTTAAGAGGAAATGGAATGTTAAAGGTTAGGTAGATGTGGTTCATATGAACAAAGGATGTATGTCCTTTTATTTCTCTTGTGAGGAGGATAGTAGAAACATCATTTACATTGGTTCTTGGGTGATAGACAAACATATCATGTACATCCAGAAGTGGTACCCTAATGTGGGAAGAGAAAAAAAAAATTTGGTCCAAGTTCCTGTCTAGATAAAGCTACCTGGGCTCCCAATGGAATATTGGGAGGAAGATGTGCTTGCAGGAATAGCCAATGCCTTCAGGGAGCTTATTGTTATTGATACAGTCACGACATCCAAAAGAAGGCTTATTTATGGCAGGATATGTGTAGGAGTTAGGCCCGAAATGGATATGCCAGAGGAAATAGAGATAGAATCTAAACTTGGAAAATGGAAGTAGAATATTATTTATGAAACAATCCCCTTTTCTTGATTTCATTGTAAAAAATTAGGGCATTGGGCTCAAAAATGTCCAAATAATGTGGTCAAATATCAATCCCAAACTAAAGTATGAAAAAAGGTAGACAACACTTTGAAATCTTCAAATTCTTATGATGAGGATCAAGAAAAATAGTCACAGGTTGGAAGGATACAGGAAGAGTTAGTCAGAGAGTTGGGAAATGAATTGAAGAAAGTAGATAATGAAAAAATGGCTGATCAGGAGAAGGAGTAGAATGGTAAGGATTTAGATTATGGAGAAAGAGAATCACAAGTTAGCAGCCAAAAAGAGGAAAAAGAAGAGGATAAGATAGATCAAAACTCAGATAATAGTGAGAATAAAAAGATAGATCAAAAGAAAAATGGAGATAATCAATCCAAAGACAATAAAGAGGAAGAAGACAATTTTAATTTAGTATCTAACTCACTCGAATGAGATAAGGAAGTAGACTGGATCCAAGATGCACAACCTGATAACATTCTGGATCATGGGTTGTCAGAGATATCATTAGCCTCTCGAGCTAAGGTAAAGATGATATTGTGATAATACAACAACAAGAATCCAGTACTACATTCTAAAACCAAACATGTTTCTATCAAATTGAATTTTCTGAAAGAGAATGTTGAAGCAAAAGAAGTGAAATTGGTTTATGTGAATACTAAAGAGCAGATTGCAAATATTTTTACTAAGCCTTTCCCTAAAGAAACTTTTGAATATCTCAGAGATCAGCTTGGGGTTATACCCCCACCGGTAGAGACTTAGATAGTTGATGTTTGTCATCAACCGACAGAATTAATAAAGAAATCTTTTATTCTAGCTTTGATGAGGAGAGCTACTACCTGATTTTTGTATTGCTTTGGCATTTGATGTCAAAGGGGGAGAGATTGATATGGAAAACACATTATCCCTTGGGGGAGAGATTATTATTTTGGGGAGAGATTGTTGGAGAAATTGATTACTCTCTGTATCTGTATTTTGATTTCTGGTTAATGATCTCTTTAGGAGATTGTTGGTTTTTGGTTTTGGCATTTCTATTTTGGCACTTTTATGGTTTTTCCGTCTTGTGTTTCCATCAATTCCAAAGGGGGAGATTGTTGGTATTTTGATATGTTGATATGGTTTTGTCATTGATTTCAACACTTGTTAACACTTATCAGCACTTGGAGATTTGGTTATGTTCACCGACAAGCTAGTGACTTATGCACAGTCACCAATATTTGGTTCACCGACAAAGTATATTGTTCACTGGCACTTGGAATAACTTGGAGACTACTTGGTTATGTCAAATAAAGTATTTGGATACTTTGTCTTGGTGGTTTGTTCATTGGTTTATTCAAGTTTGCATATTTGTTGTTACCATCAAATAGGTCTCAGTTATACACCGTTGAGCATATCTATTTTAGATTAGCATGGCATGACAAGAAGATAATTTGTTGTTATTGTAAATGCATTGAGCCAATATCATGCATCGAATATTGTTTTATTTGTAATTGATTTTATTGTAATATCTTTTAGTGAGCCAACCTACTCAATTGGTCTTAGGTTATGGGATTGGGAAAAGGATAATAATTTGGTATATGTGAATATTAGCAGAGCTATACACGTAGACATCATTCAAGATTGAAGGAAGGTTTGAAGAAGGCATATCAGAGCTAAACTGGTACTGAATCTAGCATAAGAAGATGCTATTTTGTGTAGTACAGTATTATTGGATTTAATCATCCAATTGTAGTCAGTGTGACTCTCATTTTGTGATTGAGCAGTGAGCTCTAGGCACTTGACCTTTCTACATGTGCAGACCCCATATTGTACACACATACAATATGCAATAGTATCATCTGATTGTGGGTAAGGTTTCCCACCATGGTTTTTCCCCTTATAGGGTTTCCACGTACAAATATTGGTGTTATGTGTTGTGGATGTTATTGTCTTTATGTTTCATGCATTAATCTTTATCAGTACTACAATTAACTGATAAACTGTCTACCGACATAAAGTTTAGTTTACCAGTTTGAATTAATTAGTCAACTGATTCACCCCCCCCTCTCAGTTGTCTCCACGACCTAACATTATTTCCCTAGATTAGTTTAATCTTTACTTCTGTTCTTTATCTGCTCACATAAGGGCAAGATCGAATCACTATCCTATATCCTTTACGGCTGATAACAAGAATAGGAGACACTTCCCTTATAGATTTGAGAGAATGTGGACTAAACACCCAGATATGGAAAGAAAAATCAAGGAATGGTGGCAAGTCAATATTGAAGGGAATGCCATGTACAAAGTGGTCAAAAAGTTGAAGTTTGTGAAAGAAAATGTTAAAAGGTGGAATAAGAAATTCTTTGGGAACATCTTTGCTTCGAAAGCTACAATTGTCTCAGAGCTAAAAGATATTCAGGATGAGATTCAAAATAATGGATATACTAACACTTCAAGAGATGCTAAAGATGAAATTCTTATGAGATATCATGACATAATAGCAAAAGAAGAAACCTTCTGGAAACAAAGGTCAAGAAATGTATGGTTGAAGCTGACAAAAACACTAAATACTTTCATATGTCCACTCTAAAACATAAGGCCATCAACAAAATATCACAGATTAAAGTGAATGGTAGAAGTGTTGAAAAGGAAGAACCTATGAGAAGGGTTGCAATGGAGTTCTTCTCCAATCTCCTTGCTAAGGATCAGAATTTGGATATGCAGTCTCAAAATAACCTTATGGATTGTATCCCTACTATCCTTGAGGTAGATCAAAACTCTCACTTGATTGTTATCCCTTCCAAAGATGAGATTCTGAAAGATGTCAACTCCTTTGAAGGCAACAAGGTGCCAAGTCTAGAGCTGTGAAAGAGTTCTTTAGTGCTAGAATAATTTTGAAAGAGATAAATGGCACTTTTATTGCTCTTATCCCTAAAAATATGGGAGTCGATTCCATGGATCTTTTCAGACCTATAAGACTTTGCAACTCTCTTTACAAGATTATCTCCAAGGTTCTGACTTCTAGAATCCTGAAGTTGCTTCCTTCTATCATTTCTCCTCAACAAAGTGGTTTTGTCCCTGGAAGACAAATCTTAGATTCGATAATCTTAGTCCATGAAAACATTCATTCTTTGTCTAATGCTAAAAAGGAAGGTTTTCTTTTGAAGCTTGACCTATCTAAAGCCTATGATAGAGTGGATTGGGATTTAATGATGGAAGTTCTCTCTTCTTTTGTCTTTTGTTCTAGAAGTATTAGTCTTGTTAGGCAATTAGTCTCTTCAACTTCTTTTTCAATTTTATTTAATGGGTCTCACTCCCCTTTCTTCAAGTCCTCAAGGGGACTAAGACGGGGAGATCCTCTTTCTCCAGTTATTTTTTATTATCATGATGGAATGTCTGGGGAGAGGCATTGGGAAGCTGGCTGAGAAGGGGGAGTTTTGTGGATTGAAACCATCTTCAATGGATCAAGTTTGTTCCCACCAGCAATTTGTGGATTATTATAAAATTATGGGGAGGGCTTCAGTGCAGGACTCTAGAAGTTTAAAGAAAGCATTGGATAGTTATGGATCAACTACTGGGCAACTTATTAACTGGTCTAAAATTTTTGTTTATTTCATCAACACTCCAGAGAGAAGGAAGATTAAAATAAGTAATATTTTGGGGTGTCAATTGGGGAGTCTTCCTACTTCCTACTTGGGCCTCCCCTTATGCCAACATCCTCTTGACACTTTTTGGGGAGCTTTGGTGGATAAATTCCACAAGAAGTTAGCTAGTTGGAAGGGCTCTCTTCTTAGCCAAGTTGGTAAGGTCCAGCTGTTGAAATCAACTCTTCAAAGTATACCTCTTTATGCCATTAGTCTTTTCAGAATTTCTGCCAAGTATGTGGAGGCTATTGAAAAGATCCAAAGAACTTTTTTATGGAAAGGGATTGAGGAGAAGAAGAGAATGAATCTGATTGCATGGGACAAGGTCTATAAGCCAATAAGAAAGGGAGGTCTAGGTCTTAGAAGAATAAGAGACATGAATGAATACCTTATGGCTAAGCAGAATTGGAGAGGATATAAAAACTAAGGAGAATGGAAACTAGTATGGGACAACAAGTATAAAAGGCAATGTCCTACACTTCTAAGCTTCCTCAATGTGGAAGATATCCCAATTGGTTCCAATATCTGGAAAATGTATCTAGAACAAGAGTTTTAATTGCCAGAGGTTTGAAATGGAAGATGGGGAAAGGGAACCTTATCAAATTCTGGGAAGACTCCTAGTTGCTCGAGTCCCCTTTGAGTGAAAGTCTTGAGTGGAATAGATTTCACAACTAGTGCAAGGAAAGATATGGATCTATGGTGGGTGATTACCGACAAGATGGATAGTGGAAGGATTTATCTCAAGTTGATCATTCCTTGGGAAGTCTGAACAAAATAATAAATTCCATGGAGGTGGTGGAAGATGAAGATCAATTAATCTGGAAACTCACAACAAATGGTAAATTTACTATGGCCTCTCTTTATTATTAGCAGTTTTCTAAAATGGAGAGCCCATGTTGGGTTAAGGCCTAATCCCTAAAATTAATATTTTCTTCTGGACAACCCTTCAAGATAAAATTCTAACTATTGATAACCTCATAAAAAGAGGTATGTGTATGCCTAGTGTTTGATTTCTTTGTATACAGAATGAGGAGACCATCAACCACTTGCTCTTTCATTGTCCCTTCTCTGTTGTTGTCTAGGGAAGATGTATGGATCACTTCAATATTAGTTGGAGTTTCCCGAAATCAGTTCAAGAGGTTTTTAATTCTTGGCAGCATCCATCAAGGATCAAGTCTACTATTTTCTTGTGAAAATTAGCTTTACCCCATATGTGCTGGGTATATGGAAAGAGAGAAACAAAAGAGTTTTTAGAGAGAAGGTGTCTAAGGCTCAAATTATGTTTGAGAAAATAAAAAGAAATATAGTGGAAAATATGAATATAATAGGTGGTATTGCTAATCCTCAAGACAAGGATGATCAAATAATCTTCAAGAAGTGGAGATTAAAAGGTCGAGAACACTTTCAGACCAATCCTAGAGAGGGTGTTATATGGGAAAGCCCTCCAAATGGTTGGATGAAAATTAAATTTGATAGAGCTTCAAAGGGTAATCCTTGTATTGCAAGATGTGGTGTGGTCCTTAGGGATGAATGGGGAAAATGCAAAATTATAAAATACATACCTATAGAAAATCAAACAAATCATGTAGCTGAGGCTATGGCAGCATATCAAGGGATGGTCCTTGCTAAGGAAGCCAACTACACCAAAGTCTGGTGTGAAGGAGACTCATTGAATATAATCAATTGTTTGAATAAGAAGTTCCCGCCATCTTGGTCAATAAGCAATGCTATGAAAGCTGCTAAGAAAATAAGTGAGACATTTGAAATGTGCATTTTCACACATGTATAGGGAAACAAATTCATGTGCTAACTAGGTAGCCAACCTGGCCTATCAAACGGAAGAAATCATTACTATTTATGGTGAGAGAGAGCTCGCATGTGAAGTGAAATCCTTGCTCGATCTAGACCATATCCAGACAAGGCAACATGGCACTATCAACTATAATTTCTAAATGCCTCTTCCACTTATTTTGAAGTAGGTTTACTACGGAGGTAATGTACATTTATTTAAGCATCTTTTCATAATTGCTTGGCATGGATTATAGGATATTTTTTAGGGTAACCACATAAATTAGAGAAGAAGAATTGGAGCCGAGAGAAGGAAATTCAGGGATAGTGAAGGAAAATTGGGAGATAATAAAAATGGTTCAAACCTACCTCTTACTCGGAGTGGACAAAGAACAGGGAAGTTTGGGATATTCTTTAGGAGGGGGGTCTAAGTGTGTTTATGGAGAGGCTTAGCGGGAAAGATCCTACGGTTACCAAACATTTTATCAAGAACTGGAAGAATGGCAAGATTCTGGTTGGGTCCCAGATGATGACTGTGGATGAGGAGATTATTGCTGAAGCCATGGGGATGATGATAGAGGGCATGGAATTTTATAGAGATTGCAGCATCTCTGATAAAGCAACGGACAAATTTCCAGTCATGGATGATGAGAAGAAGAAAATGGTGAAAGTCAACAATTCCTATCATTCCCCAAAATGGATATGCAGGCTATGGAGGTTTTTCCTATTTGCTAAAATCACCTATATAACTTTGGATGGTAGGTATACTAGAGCCTACGGACACCACTTTGTTTTGCTCAACCATTTTTGCCATGGGGAAAAGGTGAGCCTGCCATATTATCTTGCATGTTCCATGGACCATACTATCAAAGAGATACAGAAAGATCCCAAAGGTGACCATGCCCTTCACCAGGGTCTTATGGCTCTTGTTTATAAAGTGCTTAAAGGGAGATGCATTGAAAAACCCATTAAAAGTAAATATGCAAGAGATGAGGACATGGAGAGTGAAGCCAATGGTTTTAACTTTGATTCAGAGACTGAGGGTGACTCAGAGGAGACTAGTAAAAAGGGGAGGAACAAGGATAAGAGGAAAAGGATGTGGTGGATTCAGATATTTTGGAGTCTGAAGCCAAGTCCTTTGAGGGTAAATTAATTAAAAAAAAATAAAGGGAAAGGTACTGGAAAGCAAACTCAGAGGAAGAAGATCAGCAAGGGAGGTAATAAAGATATTAGCCAAATTTTGATTGAATCCGATGAGGAGGCAGAGGAGAATAAAAATGATGATGGATAGGATAAGGAGGGGGATGAGAATCCAGTTATGGGCAACATTGAGGGTTTGAACACTAAAGATCTGCAGAAAGAGGATCAAGAGGACAAAAGTGGTAAGTTTAGTGACTGTGTTGGAGAAAATAAGAGTATAAAGGGTTTCTATGATACCATTGGTACAATGGTGAAGGACATAGGAAGCTTGAAGAAAGATATGAATGCTATCAAAAGAGCAACGATGGGTGAGAAACCCCTGTCGAAAAATATCAAAGAATTGGCAGTTGCAATTAATAATGTGGAAGCCATTGAAAGCATGGTGGGTAAAATTATTGCAACTAAAAAAAAGGTTAAAGAAATGGAGGAAAATAAGGAGGTGAAAGGGATGGAAATTGCTATGAACAATCTGGGAAGTAGAATTGATAGGATGGAACTCACAGTTAAGAAGATAGTAGAATAAAAATTTCAAATCCTCAAAGCATCGGTGGACAACATGAACATCTTGATAAATAGATTTGAGAATAGCTCAGAGAAAAATGGCGACAAGGAGTAGCTGGACAAAAAGGGTCATGAGAAGAGGACTAGAGCCAATACTAGGAACAAGGGTGACATCAAAGGTCATGAGCTAGATGAGTTAGAGACCTCTGTAGACAACATGAAGTAGATGGTTGTCCACCCTGAAGATATCATGAAAAATATCTACTTGTCTCGGCCGTGGTCTCGGTCCCTATCTTTTTCCTATCAATTTTCTTTCCCTTAGCTGTCCTTTTCTGGCTTTTATGTAATGTGTGTTGAGATCCCTTTTTGTTCATTTGGGATCATTTTTGTTTTTGAAGTGATCAGGCATGAGTCTTTCTAGTTCTTTTGTTCTCCTGCTATGTAAAAGGTTCAGGTTCCTTTCAAAAACCTATTTTTACTTAATCAAAACAAGCCCCTAGAGCTTGGTATGAAAGATTGGATAAATAAATTTTGAAGCTTGGTTTCAGTAAAGGTAATGCTGGCAATAACTTATATTATAAGATCACTAAAGATGACATTTTGATTATTGAAGTATTTGTTGATGATATTATTTTTGGAGGCGAGGACAAGTTATGTATGGAATTCTCTAATAATGTGAAGAATAAATTTGAGATGTATACGATTGGGGAGATGGAAATTTTCTTAGGTTTGCAGATTACTCAGATGGACAAAGGTATTTTCGTCTCTCAAACTAAGTATGCTAAAGAGTTGTTAAAGAAATTTGGTATCAAAAATTATGAAACTATTGGTACTCCTATGGTTACAAGTGAGAAATTAACAAAGAAAGATGTATCATCTCCAATAAATCCTACAAGGTATAAATATATGATTGGAGTTTTGTTATATTTGACTCAGACTAGACTGGATATAATGAATGCAGTTTGTATTATATAAAGATATTAGAGTGATCCTAGAGAGAATAATGAGAGTGCAGTGAAAAGGATTTTCATATATTTGCAAGGAACAACTGAATATGGTTTGTAGTATCCTAAGAATGATGACTTTTCACTATGTGCATATACAGATGTTGATTGGGCTCGAGACATAGTGTAGGGCCCCTCCCTGATCAAGCTCTGATTAACTTAGTTGGCCATGGTTGACCCTATTAATAAATGATATAATTCAATAGGATGGGTTATGTTAGATGGATAGATTAGTGAGAAAGAGTAATTGAACCAAGTTACGTAATTATTTCCCCTTGCGGTGTATATTTTGACGTGTTATGGATTTAAATCCTATATGATCCACTGATTGGATAATTGTGATATGATGTATGTCATTTATTTGATTTGCATAACTTTATTATGATGTTAGAAATATGATGCATGTCTTATGAATGGTTGAAATTTATGAGGATTATGATAATGTCGTTCAGTGAATTTCTTTATGTGGATTGCATTGGATATATGCTAAATTGATTTGTATGATGGCAATTGTATGCAAAGTAATTGATTTGTATTCCTTTTTATATGTTAAATTCATATGTGATTATTTGGGAATTACTAATGTGTAATCAAGATGCATAGGAAAATTATCCATGTGACCATGGAAAAAATATGGAGAATCAAGCCTAGACCTTTGTACGTTCATTAAACCAGGGGTTGTCTAGTTGGAAAGACAACACCCCATATGTATCGTATTTTATTCATAAACGTAAATGTTTGCATGTGTGTTAAATTGTATTTATTAATTTGTTTAATCCAACAATAGACAATTTCCATATGTAATTAAGTAATGTATTTTATTGTGTCACTTGACACATGTGCTGAATAGTGTTTTGATTTTGACATGTCTCTTGGAGGGAGATTGTTTCAACCAAAGCCTTTTTTGAATATTTGAGTGTGGTTCCAAATTTGCCTTGGGTAGAGAGTCTTTGGAGTGGTCAACTCAGGTTTGACCCGTAGGTTAACTTCAGATGGGTTTCTAAGGGGTCAAATGGACTCCTAGGGTTTGTTTAGGGGCTTTTCCAAAGGTCCATAGGGTATACCTATGGATTAGGGGTATTTTTAAGCATGTAACCACTTCCATGTGACTGATTTGACCCCTCAAAAATTAGTTTTCCCAAGATGAGGGAAAATCCAACTTAGAGGATTCCTCCTAGGTTAGATAACCTTCCTTTCTTGTGTCAGTTTCTCTTCCCCACTTTCTCTTACCTTTTCACTTCCCAGTTTTAGTAAGTCTATAAGAGGTTCGAAAGACCAACCAATGTGAGCCCACACTCTATCCAAGAGGTTGGAAAGAGTGAGAGGAGTCTTCTTAGGGAAGGGTTTGAGGCTTAGGATGGTAATCACCCACTCTTTATCTTTGGAGACTAGATCTTGAAGTTTTGAAAAGTATAGTATAGGAATTTCGGCTAAGTGTTGAAAGAAAAGAAGTGTGGATTTGGGTAGCTCTACTCCAAACTATCCCTTGTAAACCCTTGGCAAATTCAAGGTCGGTTCAATCCCTTTCTTTGTATGTTGCAAAATTGCTTTGAAATATTGTTTGAATGTAGATGTTTTCTTCCTTGGTGTTTTATTTGTGAAGATATATATGTGTTCTTTCTCTTGTTTTGGCTATAAATTTTATTTGTGTTTTGGGTATATCCAAGGCCAACTCACCCTTGGGAGGGTAGAGTGGCCTTGGGGTGGAGGGTTGTATGAGACCCTTAGAGTGAGAGGCTCTCTTTGGAAGAGAGTGATCTCAAGGGTTTGTTTTTGTGACCCTTGTTGCATAGTTATTTTTTATGCATTTGGGGGTCATAAGGGGAGATAATATGGCTTGTATGCCTTGGGGGTCATAAGGATATTGGGTCAAGTTGGACTTGTGATGTGTTCTTGGTTGCCATGAGATGGCTTGTGATCTACTATTTTGTAGTTTCTCCTCAAGGTACTTAGTCCACCTCCACCCATGTAAAAAAATCACATCTGGTGATGATGTTAAGCCTTGGGATGGGAATATGTTTGTTGTAAGTTGTCATGCTTGTTTGTGTTTGCTTGAGTGTAACCTGTCTAGGTCTTGGTTCTCCAAGCTCAGGGGTAGCTTCTAGTAAGCCTAGGTTGGGAGGTGATCCTCCATGGTCACAACCTTAAGACTTTATAAATGAAGGTTTACTCGGAAAAGAAGGAAAAGAGAAGCTAGGAAATGCTACCAAAAGAAGGAAAAAAAAAAGAAGCTAGGAAATGCTACCATCATTATTTGTTTTAGTTGCTAATGAAAACATATTTATTTATTTGAGTCCTCATCATTTAATATAAATGAGAGACTAAGTGGGGTTTTCACCCTTTTTTAAAAGCTACTATGTTGTAAATGAAAGTATTCTATATTTCATGTTTTATAAAAAAAAAGGGGATTCTTTTATTAAGTTGTTATTGCAAAAAAAAAAAAAGTATTCATGGATTAAGTTTTCTATAGTTCTTGAAATAATATTGTTGTATTTATGTTTTTGAAGATAAAAGTCTTTTCTATTCCATTATGCATATTGAATATGATAGAAATAAATGAAGTAGAAAAGCATGAATGTTAGTATGATGAAAATAAACATTTAGTCCTAGTCATTTATTTCCAAATGCAAATATGGTTAAATAGATATTAGAAGAATAATAGTTTTGCATTTTTAATGTTTTTAAATGATTTCTAGGCTATTATAGTTGCTGTTTTAATTTATTAAATTCTGTCATTTTTCCCTTTTATTATTGTAGAAAATAAATCTAGATTTAATAGTCTATCTCTAAAGTTAGCTACTAGATATTTAAAATGAAGAGAAAAACATTTAATCTAACCTACTATAATATGCTTTAATGTTCTTAAAATAAGAAAAAAAAAATCTATTGTATTCATATCAAAAAGGTTTTTACTTTAAACCTATTAAAGGAATGAAAGAAAAGATAACTATTGTATTGTTGTTTTATTTTGCCTTTTGACAGTCATTAATTTATTTTAATACTGCATTTTAAAAAAAAAAGAGAGATATATACTATAAAAAAAAAGACTATTAATAAGTTGGAAATAAAAATGCTTTTCCCTTTACTTTAGTTCTCTAATTATTTAATATTATAAATGCAGCCTGCTATTAAAATTTATATATATATATCTACATATATACATATATATATTTATATATTTATAAATATATATATATATATATGTATATATGTATATGTATATATATATATATATGTATATATGTATATGTATATATGTATATGTATATATATATATATATGTATATGTATATATGTATATATATATATATGTATATGTATATATATGTATATATACATATATATACATATACATATACATATATACATATACATATACATATACATATACATATACATATATATATATATATATATATATATATATATATATATATATATATATATATATATATATATATATATATATATATATATATCTTCATATTTAAAAGCATTTGGAATTTTCTTAAATAAATAAAAATATAAAAAATATAAAAAAAAATATAATAAATCAAAACCCATGTTGGGTGGATTTCAGGTAACCAAACCCTACGGGCCGTGGCCACTGGGTGGTTCGCGACCCCCATAGTGGGTTGTGGCCACCAGGTGGACCGCAACCCCCACAGTGAGCCACACCACTGTGTGGGCCCTGACCCACATAGCGGCCAAGGCCGCTACGTGGGCCGCGACCCACCTTGTGGGGTGACCCACTAGTGGGCGTCGTGGCCACCCATCCCTCGGCTCCCCGATGGCAGTTAACTCTATCGGGGAAATAGAATACTACGGCCCCTCTGTGATGATCCCTTCGGCCCTCAGTGTGTGGTCATCTCCTCCCTCCGCTACCATAGGCCTCCTTCGCACCATCTCACCTGCACACACACACTTGTCAAGCACAGCAAAAATATGTTTGATAAGAAAAGAAACCCTAACCCAAATATGGGTTAGGGATAGCTATTGAAAGGAATGAGATGAGGGTTAAGTAAAAAAAAACAACTTTAGTTAAGGTTTTAAAATATATATATATAAAATTATAAAATAATGAGTAAAGAGGAGGGAAAATATTCGTCTAAGATTTGAAATGGAAATATTCATTTAAGTTATTATTTAGTTTAATAGGTTAGTTTGGATTTAATGGAAAATGTAATGAGTTATTTTTATGTTTGGTTAAATATATTTGAAAAGTTTACTAATGTAAAGATTAAATAGTATGGCGATTTAAATATCTATTTTTGATTAATAACATTTATTAAATTTGGGAATTGCTTAGTTATAGAGAAGTAATTTGCAATTTTCGAGCAGATTTATTAAAAGGGTTATTGATGTGAATGTTTTAAAGTTTAATGATTTATTTTAAACCTAGAGGTAACGTATATGTTGAATACTAAATATTCATGTTAATGATTGGAGGATTAACATATTACAACTTCATTTATGTTGTATAGATACATTTTAGAAATCTTAATGATATTTATAATTAAATGGAAGAATATAATATAGGTTATTAAATGTTTATTGAGAGAGGATATAGTAGTAGAATTATATATATTTTGTAAGATAAGGCCATGAACTTGATTTTGCGAATTCATTTATTCCAAGTGAAACTTTATTTAATAATTTAATTATTATAATGACGTCTGGTGCTTTAAATTTATTTGTTCTAATAACTAATATTAATACATTGAAATTGTGTTAATATTGAATTAATATATTCAGGAATTAATCAAGTTATAAATGAAGAGGGTATAATATCAATGTATTGGGGAATACTTGATATACCTTTACCTAGATGAATAATTATTGAATCAAGTAATTATACTAATGTCTATGTAGTAGAGGTTGATCTAATTAAGTATTATATTTCACAACTAAAATGAAAGGGACATTTGAGTGAATTTATTATTGTCCTTATAAAATTAATTTGTTTTGCTTGATAATAGGAGTTTTCGTAATTGTTACGTAAGTAATAATCTAATTCTATCGTCTAGGAGTTATATTGAAACCTAAGGCTTCTAAGTTAAATTTTATTTTGTCGCTCACTTTAGAAACCCATTTTAATATCAATTAGGTTTTTGTTGGAACAACTTGTTAAGTTGTCATGACTAATTAAGCATAGGATGCATATAATTAAGTGTTCAAAAAAATTTGTTGTTTGTGTTTTTGCCCAAAAGTTTGGGCATTGCACATAGATGATCAAAAATGCACATCTGGTGGAGCATTATTTCTTGGAAAGAAACTTGTTTATGGATCAGCAAGAAACAATCATGTACTTCTTTATGTATTGTTGAAGCTGGGTATATTGTTGCTGCTACTAACTGTACACAAGTTCTATGGATGAAGAAAATGTTGAAGGATATTAAGATAGATTGTAATGAACTGGTAGTTATTCACTGTAATAACTCTGTTGATGTTGACATATCAAAGAATCTGGTATTTTATTCAAAGAAAAAGCACATATCTATCAAGTACAACTTTTTGAAGGAAAAGGTGGAAGCAAATGAAGTTAGAATGGTTTATGTGAACACTAAAGAGAAGAATGCAGACATCTTCACTAAGAATTTTCCCAAGGAATCATTTGAATACTTCAGAGACAGATTGGGGGTTTCTGCCCCTCCAGTAGAGACTTCAGTGATGTGGATTGGCATCAATCCGGTATGCATTATCAGAACTATTATTTATTTCAAATTGATTTGATGGAGCTACTACTTGGGGGGAGTAGTCAGCTATAAGGTTCAGAGAATTTATGGTTTATATTTGATGTTTTTGTCATATTTATGGCATTGATGTCAAAGGGGGAGAGATATACATGTGAAAAATAGAGCTTAAAAGAGATCAGTTTTAGGGGGAGTTTGTTTTAGGTCTATGGTTGGTTGATTGGTTCAGAACTTCATTGATGTATCATTTTAGGGGAGATTGTTGGTTGTCTTCCATTTTCAGAGATTTGTTTGGCATTTCTTGGCACTTGGATGTTTTTTGCATCTAGTGTTTCTATCAATGCTAAAGGGGGAGATTGTTGGCAATTTGGAGGAATTGATTATGTGTTGCATTGATGTTTTATCATTGATGTTTTGTCATTGATGTGTTGCATTGATGTTTTGTATAGTTGTTTTGGCAAAGAAATTATCAAAGGGTGACAGTTGAGATTTAGGATAAAGTGGAGCCAATCAAAAGAATTTTAATATAAATGAAAAACAAAGATTAATAATACAATTCATAGCAAGTATGTCCAAGAATAACAAAGAAATTCACCACAAGCATATGGGAGCAATGCCAAGTTGGTAGTTATGTAGTGCAAGATAGTTCAGGGACAAAGGCATTGGAACTTGTAGAAGTATTTTTATCATCCAAATGGTATGAGGCAATAAGGTTTTATGACAAAAATATAACTATGTGAACAAAGAACCATGTCAAGACATAAAGAGGTAAGGTGGTATCCTTACGATCAAAGTATGACAATTACCAATATTATGAAGGGAACTCACATGAATAGATCTAGTCACCTATGCAAACATTTTAGTCATCTTGTGATAGTCAAAGATGATAATAGTAATAAGTCTTCATGATAAAAGTTCATTAAAGGTGGTAGTCAACATAGTGAAAAAGCCTAATCATGTGTAGAGAAATAGGAAACCCTAACAACAAGAAAAAATAGTCATGTGATTATTGGAATTCTACACTCTTATGAGAATAGTTGATGTTGTTATTGATGACAATCAACTGGCAACCAACTGGAAATCATCTGTCAACTCACCGACAGTTACCGGCACCGGCAATAGACTTCTAAATTCACCACCAGGCACTTCACCGATAGCGGAAATAATGCATAGTGGCACTCAAGACGACATGGAACAAAATTTTGTTTATTGTTTTATAATGTAATTATCTTTTGTATAAGCTGACATGGCATATTGTAAAAGACTTGTAAATATGTATGAGATCTTATAGGTCATATAGGGAGATGAAAAAAGAGATAGAGATAGTGGATATAAATGAGATATTGTATAAGGTGATATAGTTGACATCAAAAGTTTTTGTAATAGACTAAGCTTAAACTGGTACTGAACCTAGCATAGTTGATCTTGATCTGAAGTAGTACATTGTATTGGAGTTTGATAATCCATTTTGTAAGTCAATGAGACTTTTGTTTTGTGATTGAGCAGTGAGCTCTAGGATGCTAGCCTTCCTGCATGTGCAGGCCCCTCATTGTAAGTAATATTTATTCATTGGATAGTGAGTGAATATTGTGGGTCACAAATCCCATCAAGGTTTTTCCCACACCAGGTTTCCTCATTAAATATCTTGTGTTATGGTGTGTTCTCTATGCTGTCTTTGTTATTCTTATTTTCTGCATTAATTCTTATCTACCGATACACTATATTGGGATACACAGTTCTAAATAAGTTTAAATATTGTGCTAACCGGTTAGACACTGATTCACCCCTCCTCTTAGTCTCTTTGGGACTATCATTGATTCTAATAGTGATAATGCATAGGACAACCTTAATGCCCAAGTTCAGAGAGCATACAAGATTAATAATGATAGTCTATTTGATAAAATGTCATTCTTGCATGAATATGATGATCTATGGCTATTGTGAAAAATGTAGGATGCAGTGAAATTCAAAGAATAGTCAATGATATAAAATAGTGAGCATCATCTTCAAGGTCTTTATGAAAAAGCAGAAAATTGATAAGGTCTGCTACAAGTCTAGATTAGTTGAAATTGGCAAAGAGTTTGGTTGATCCTCTATTCATGTCTTCTAGTGCATTAGCAAGATTGGGAAAGAGTTTGGTATTGATTTTGGTGTTGGTGGAAGGTTTAAGGAGGTACACTATCATCATAATTAATGTTAGAGAGTGTTGTGAAGAAGAATGGCCATGAAAGGAGTGATTGTCCTAAGTGCTTGAGACTATCACAAAAAGTGAGTGTTGCAGTAGTGAATCTTCATTTGACCTTTGGGTGGTTGGGAGGGTAAGGGCCCATGGTGGTATATGTTGAGTGGTTGTGAGGGTAAACACCTACATATAAACTATCTACTTTGACATCCTAGGATGGTGTCCACCCACTCAATATTTTCTTTTCAATATTCAATTTGCAGATGATATTTCCATGTTTCCTACCTTGGACAAGAATAATATGATCAACTCAATTATAGATTAGAGTCCTTTTGTAATGCATTTGGATCAAATAATTCTCAGCCTAAATCTACTTTTCTAGGATTGGCTATAGACCCTCCTTATTGATTGAGTCAATTTGGTTGGCAATGGGGAGGGCTTGGTAAAATTGTAAGGTACCCAGGTATACCATTCTAAGTGTCCCCCTCGTTACCTAAAGTGGTATTTCTCAATTGAACAATCTATTTACTAATAACTGTGTTAAGAATTAGGAAACCATAAAAGTAGAATTTAAACTGGAGGACAGTAATAAAAGATCACACTCTATTCTATTGAATGCATTGAAAAACTTAAAACAATTGGCTAAGATGTTGAACATGATTATATTGATTTGATGCAGTTTAAGTTAAGTGATGGAAACTCCTTCCCTAATATTAAAGCCCACTCCCTATACAAGATCCTCACCCATGATTATTGGGTACTTGATCATGTAAACAAGTGTTGGAATATGAATATTAATAACAAAGAATGGACTAAGATACTTATTGGTGTCTGGTCTAATAGTATTGAGCCTAAAAAATAATGTTTTAGATGGTAGTTGACTATGCAGAAGTTTGTAATCAATTTAAAACATGTTAACTATTTGGTTTGTTGTTGTATTAAGGATTGTTTTCACATCTTTTTTAAATGTAAATTTTTCAATCATATTCGGTCAATCATTATAACATTTTAGGCGGGAATATTGTTGATAATTTCTCATGGTTTGAAATTATTGTCAGGTATGTCTGCAATCTGAGTAAAAAGTAACTATTTTTGGATTTTATTGTCTATTGAAATTCTTTGTTTTGTTTGGAAGAGAAGGAATGATAATGTGTTCCAAGGTAAAGGGATGGTTCTTATTGAGTCTAATCTTATAATCACAATGCTAATGATTATTGAATAGGTATTATTTATATTAAAGATGCCAACATGAATATTCATGAAGATATTGGATGAAGGTTCCTCTTAAATATATAAATTAAGAAGACATTTAGGATGTTTCCTATTGACCCAAAGATCTAAGAAATGTAGGGAAGAAATTCTAGGAAGAGTATATAGACTTTTACAATAAATACCAAAAAGAACACCAATATCAATTAAAGAGGGGTGAAGCTATAAGACACCTAGAAATGGCTCACCAAAACTTTGATTGCTCTAGTTGAGAGAGGATCTTTGTGCCCCTTGAAAGAGAATTTGATACTTTCCAAATTAGTAGGATTGAACCTAAGAATAATGACAAAAGAAAAGACAAAGAAGCTAATAATGAAGATTGAGAGAATGAAGAGAAAGTAGAGAATCCACATAATGATAGTGATAATGAATCTTAATAAGATATTACAATCTATCTTTATGTATATGTTGTCAATAGATGATATAATATTGATGTAATTTGATGTTGACTCGAAGCTCTACACGTTACTCTTAGTCATATAAACTGATTCTTTTTTTTCTTCTAATTTTAAGGCGGTTTATCCTAGTTGGGGATTTGATGGAGTAATCAACTTGGTCACTATTATTGTAACCTAAATTTGTACTCTAATTTTATTTTGGTAATTGATCTTCAAAAAAAAATTATTCTACATAGAAAACACACTACACTCACATACACTCTTATATGAACCTTGACATGTGTCTTGCTTTAGGATAACCCAGTGTACCACAAGCCAAATAGACATAGACACAAGATGAGGGAGCTAGTATTTGTTTCTACCCTCATTTCATCACTTATCATCAACCAACTCATCACTATCAATGATTAATTTGAGGTGTAAAGATTCAATAATTTGCTACAAATTTCATTGAGTAAAGGAAACATAGGTGACAAGCACCCTATCTTCCACAACAAAAGTCTTAGACATAAGATTCCTACCTTTTGACCTTTTGCAATTTGATCTTGCAAGATTTAAAAATTCATATGTGCTAGTTTTTTTATCATATAAGAATAACATATATGATTTCATCCCTAGGCTAGATAATGGGTATGGTCCAAATTTTAGTTGTTTAAATTCATAGTTTTTTCAAGGTTGATGATTCCTAGATCTAATTGTTATCCATTTCTATGACGTAAAAAAATTTGAATTGTGTATCTAAGGTTGTGTACTTAAAGGCATCATGCTAAGATTCTTTCACATAAGATAAGAAAGATTCAAACATGGTTTAGAAATCACAAAGTACCAAAAGAACATGAATGTTTCTTCTCTCATTTTTGATAGTTGGTATGTGTGTCTTTACACTATCATCATTATTAATGTTAGGGAGTGTTGTGAAGAAGAATGGCCATGAAAGGAGTGACTGTCCTAAGTGCTTGAGACTGTCACAAAAAGTGAGTGTTGCAGTAGTGAATCTTCCTTTGACCTTTGGGTGGTTGGGAGGGTAAAGACCCATAGTGGTATATGTTGAGTGGTTGGGAGGGTAAAGACCCACATATCAACTATCTACTTTGACATCCTAGGATGGTGTCCACCTGCTCTAAAACCTTGTGGCCACTCTTTGTCTAATACTAACATATACATAACATGTGCCTCTCATATAACCCTATGTTGGCTAGACCCCACTATAATTAGAAGATCCTAACTATTGTCCTAAACCTTGCATTGAATATCACAATTTGGTAGTGAGTTGAGTTAGTCCATTAGCGAGATTGGGAAAGAGTTTGGTACTGAGTTTGGTGTTGGTGGAAGGTTTAAGGAGGTACACTATCATCATAATTAATGTTAGAGAGTGTTGTGAAGAAGAATGGCCATGAAAGGAGTGATTGTCCTAAGTGCTTGAGACTATGACAAAAAGTGGGTGTTGTAGCAATGAATCTTCCTTTGACCTTTGAGTGGTTGGGAGGGTAAAGACCCACATATCAACTATCTACTTTGACATTCTAGGATGGTGTCCACCTACTCTAAAACCTTGTGGGCACTTTTTTTCTGATACTAACATATACATAACATGTGCCTCTCATATAACCCTATGTTGGCTAGGCCTGACCATAACTAGAAGATCCTAACTACTAAAAACACTAGATTTTCCCCTAAAAGGTTGTTGAGTTATAGAAGGCCTAGCTTGATATCCCTATAGTCTCTCATGCCTAAAATATCCTTGTGTTTATGATGGTCACATGTGACTACCCTATGGCCCCTACTGTGCTCTAGACCTTTGTCCTTAATATTTATACTATTGGGTTTTTCTTTGAAATCCTATAGTAAGTCTAAATTCTCCCTTGAAGGATAGGGAGGCCTATGTACACTTTAGTCCCTTGATCAAGGTTACAAAATTCTCTTATGCCTCTTGTGTCCTCCCATGTACCTCCTTTTACATAAGAGACTTTTCCATAGCAACCCTAAAGTCATTTGGATTGGCCATGTGTAGGAAAACTGAAATTTTGGGCTTTCCACCCCTAATGAAATAATTGACAAGTAACTTTCCTTGAATGTAATCTACAAACTATAAGAACTCCAAAAACTAACTCTCATGTTGAGCCACTATGAAACCTCATTATGTAAATTGTGAAACTCATCTATGCATCTCTGTCAAAAATATTTTGAAATAGAACATACTTTGAAGAACTCTAAAATGGTATCCCATCAGAGGATTTCCAATGTGAGTTGGTGCATTTTATCCTCCTAGTACCACAAGGTGGAAGAAAGTCCTCTCAAAAATTGCATTGCAAACTATTCCTTTAGGTTGCTCACATATAGATGCAACCCAAAGCATAAGTCCAAGCTAAGTAACCAAGACTTAGCCTCAACCCCATTTGTGGATCTTAAAAATGTAGAGGATTGGAGATGAAGGTGTTAGGAACCGGGAAGGACAATTGAGAGGGAGGGGGGTGAATCAATTATCAATAAATTGCAACCCAAAACAAATTATTCCAACTTAAAACTCAATGTCAGTTAAACATATTAATAGTTATATTAATGTCGGTATAACTTAATGCATGAAATAGAAAGGAAAATAACATCCACAACACATGATACAAAAATTTTGATGTGGAAACCCCATAAGGGGAAAAACCACAGTGGGAAACCTTACCCACAATCAGATGATACTACTGTAGATAGTAAGTGAATACAATAATGGGGTTTGCACATGCAGAAAGGCCAACTGCCTAGATCTTACTGCTTGATCGCAAAAGAGGAGTCACACTGACTACATAGTTGGATGGTTAAATCCAATAATCAATGTACTACTTCAATATAGCATCTACAATGCTGGATTTAGTACTGGTTTAAGCTTCGAGCATGAGTACCAAACACCTTCATGAACTTTAACAACCTTCCTTCAACCTTCAGATAATATCTGCATGATTCACACAAGGATCAGTTGATACTACTACAAATAGTAAGTGAATACAATAATGGGGTCTACACATGCAGAAAGGCCAACTGCCTAGATCTCACTGGTCAATCGCAAAAGAGGAGACACACTAACTACACAGTTGGATTGTTAAATCCAATAATCAATGTATTGCTTCAATATAGAACCTACAATGTTGGATTTAGTACTAGTCTAAGCTTTGAGCATGAGTACCAAACACCTTAATGACCTTTAACAACCTTCCTTCAACCTTCAAATAATATTTGCATGATTCACACAAGGATCTGCTTATTTTTTCTCTTCACAACGATCTTCAATATTCGCACATACTCATACACACATACATCTTCCAAATAAGATCTTACAATTATTTATACAAAACCTAAGACCTAATCATTAGGTCGGCTCCCTAAAACTATTACATTTAAATCAATTACAAAATAAGTCTTGGTGCAATAATATGTCGGCCTAAATACATTATCCAATCAATAAATCATTTCCAAAATGTGTCATGCTGATCTGAAACATGATTTCTTGTACCGGTTCATAACCTGGACCTATCTATCGGTAAAGGCAAATATGTGAACCCAATCAGACCAATATGCAAAATGCTAAATGCAAAAATCCAATCCATTTATTCGACATAACAAAATGATCTCCAAATGATAACAAGTTGTAGACACCTAAAAATGGTCAACGCTTGCGGAATCATACTTTAACATTTGCACATTGCCTCATTTTAGGTTTTTACGTCGCATTAACATTTCTCCTATGATCCACACTTGATCTTTATCATTTGTGAGCATTGAGTCATTCTTCTACATTCTTCAATCATCTCATTCTCGAATTTGGTCTTGTCGACACCAACTTTCAATCATGATTTTGGTCAATCTTATCCTGTCGCATCAATGTGCGTGTTCATTTGTCATCATTTTGGACATCATCAATCCTAATTAGGGTTTTGTCCTCTTATCAATCTTGTCATTTTGCGATCGATTTGTCATCGATCGTTGTCATTGTTCGATCTTGTCATTTTTGCGATTGATTTGTCATCAATCGTGGTTGTTTTCAATCTCGTCATTTTGCAATCCATTTTGTCGTCGATCCTTGTCCTCTTGTTAGTTTTGACATTTTGCAATTGATTTGTCATCAATCATCATCGTCTTCTCAATCATGTCAATTTGGATCAATTAGTCATTGTTCCTCATCAATTGGCACCTATCAATTTGGTCTCTTTATCAATCTCGATTAGTTTGTCAATCAATCAAAGCATTTATCACATTGGTCATTTATCAATTCAAAATCATGATCGACATTAATTATCTTCAATCATGACCTAATTGTCATTCTCGCATTGCTAATTCATCTTCTAGGGTTTCATGATTTAATCATTTAACCATGTTTGTCATTTCTCTCTCTAGGATTAATAAATTATTTATTTATCCTAAGTCTTCTCATCACAATTAAATGTTCATTTAATTGGCTAATTATTCCTCTTTTGTGAATTAATTAATAAATGACAAATTATTAATTAATTTACCTAATTTTTAATTCCTAATTTTTCTCTTTTTCTAATTTTCTAATTTCCTAATTTCTAATTTCAATTCCCTCCTATTTCATCTCCTAATTCCATGGGAATGACATTTCAATTTGTCATAATTTATCATAATTGACAATCAATCAATTTTGACATAGAAATTTGTCATAAATTGTCATGAATTATCAATCAATCAAATTTTGCATAGAAGGTGCATAATTTGTCATAATTTGTCATAATTGACATGTTTGATTTGCAATTTCCATTCGAATTGAATCATGCTAATTTGGTCTTTTTCTCCAATTTCTCTATAAATTGGATGAATTTCTTCAATCCCAACTAATGAGAATAATCAAGTTATCGAATTTCTAATCAATCACGCTTCGAGTACCCTTGTGCCAATATCAATCTTGCTTTCACATTAGGTGTATGCACTTGAAGGTGAGATCCACAAACAAAGGCTATTTGGAGAAGAAAGAAGAACAATGGAGCCGCATGAAGGAGCATTCAAATCTACAATTGGTTTGCATAATCTTTAGTTATGAATGTTTAGTCTTTATGTCTCTATTGAGTGTGTTTTAGGATAGATCATTACATTTGAGCTTTCGTGATTGAGCTAGATTAGTTTTTATATTGTTTGTGATGATTTCCCAAATTCCTAACATACATTAATTGGTGAACCTGACATGAACTAACCCCCTAATTATGCTTTTGAGTGCTTTTGAGTTGATGTGTAGGTCAAAAACCCAAGAAACAAGGTAATGCAGGGCATTCTGGGGACTTCTGCGCCTGTGTCAGACATTATGTGCCTGTGTTAGACATTATGTGCTTATGTTAGGCATTCTGCGCTTGTGTTAAGGACATTCTGCACTTTTGTTAAAGACATTCTATGCCTATGTCATGCATTCTGTGCCTATGTCATGAGTTCTGTGCCTGTGTAAAGTCCAGAAACAGAGGTAAAAATGCAGTGTTTTGCTTAAAAATTGGTTTGTTTTGCATGTTGTTTCTGCTTTTTTGGTTTTTGGTACTAATTCTCTGTGTAGCATCTTGGCATATGCATGGAAAAGACAACAAATGAAATTACTAACGTGTTTTATGCAGGTTCGATAGTCAAAGAATAAACATATCAAACTCCTGACTTGGGTTTTTGCAAGTTGCCTTGGACATACAACTAAACTTTGTGTTTGCAATTAATGTTATAGGCACCTAGTATGATTTCTAAATAGGTTGGAATGAATGTATGTTTGCTTTGATTTTTGAGTGTGACATTGGAGCAGGAGAGTATGCTCTCATCCTTCTTAGGGTGATCAGAAATCCAGATCTTCGATACCATGCTCATTGTTTTGATTGTGTGTCACCATTAGAGGGCCTGCCTTCCCGACCATTTGCTTTTGCAAGCAAGTGATAATCGTGAGAAGGGAATGACCCAAAGTGAGTACAGCTAGAATACCTTGGCATTCTAACTCACTATAAACAAATACCTAATGAGCGAAAGCTTTGAAGGAAGCGTTACGTGGGAATTGTAGTTACTTGGGAAGTGATGACCCTTGGACTCTTTCTCATATCAACATCTAAGTAGGGCCTCATGGTCTAAACCATGCTTGCACGACTACATTTGTTTGGTATCTTGGTGGGCTTAATGTCTCAATCACACTTGTGTGACATCAAGGAGTAACACTTAACAGAAATCCTTACTAAACACCTTGTTTTTAGAGGCCAGAAACCCTTCTAGTTGCTTGAGAAGGACAAGTTCAGATACTTGGAAGAGATACTAAGTTCGCTATGGGGAGACTTCCATGGGGACTGATGCTTGGCTGCCCTGAGAATTGAGTGTCATGGAGGGGAGCCCGTGGGGTCAAGAATCTATGTATTCTCCTTGAATCCCATAATGAGTCTACCTCTCAAGTACCTAATGTCCTTGCCTACCATAAGAAATGTGTGAATGAGCATGATTGTCTTGAGTCTAAGTTAAAATATCTTATCTTCTTTGCTTGTCAAAAGTTGAATTGCATCTCATTTCAAGAACAAGAAAAATTGATTCAAAACAAGGTTAAACACAAGAACATTTCATCCAACAAAGTTCAAAACACCTTCAAACATGGTTGTCAAACATTTGTCAAAATCTTGTCTCAACATTCATGTCACTTATATTTAGGTTCATCCTAGGTTTGCATGTTGCAAGAATCATTGCCAAGGTTAAGTTTCACCTAGGTCATACTCCTTTGCATATCAATAAGGGTCATCCATTTGCATGTGTCCTCTTGCACTAGAGTAATATCATTGTCATACATTCATATTTGCAATACCCTAAGTCTCTTCATTAAGCTTAGTTCATTATCATATCATATTAGGGTCATTTGCATAGTAATTGTCCCTTAGCATATAGTGTCAAAACTAGGTTTTGTCATACTTGAGTAATCCAAATCTTTGATAAACCCTAACTCATTGTTAGGAAGTCTAGACCTTATCAAACCTTTTGTCCTTTTGTCATCAATGTCATTTCATCAAACCTAGCTTAGTATCCAAGCATATAGGGGAGACATTGTCAGTTTGTCCTTTTGTCACTTGGTCCTTTTGTCCTTTGAGGTCTAGGCATCATTTCAATTTCCTAGGGGTCTCTTTTAGATTTGCATTCCAAAAAGTTTGTCAAAATCTTGAAAAACAAACAAAAAAAGAGGTTGCATTCTTGCCATAGATTGCATTTTCACCTATTTAGTTTGCATTTAGCTGCATATCATACATTATCCTTGAAAAATTCCAAAAAATATTGCATTGCATAGTGACATGTCTATTGAAACAAGGTTCCAAGCACCAATGATGCAACAAAGTTTGACATATCAACCAACAATGCAATCGAATTTTAATCCAAGGCAATCACAATTATATCCAACCCAACAACAAGGCAATATCGATCAAACTTTTTATGATGAAACAAGTCTCCAAATACAAAAACTAGAGGAGAAACTAGCTCAAGAAGAGGAGATATTGGAACAAAGAGTGAAAAACATTCAGAAGAATAGATCACAAATGTCCAAAATGTTTCAAAATTTTCCAGGTTAAAATCCAAAGATTGAGCCAATTGATGTAAGATCTCTTCTTGAACGATCAGACATACCAGCTCTCCTCTCACAAATAGAGATGATGAAATAATTTCAAGAAAAGAGACAACATCAATTTCAACATTATGTGCCTCCACAACAAGAACAAGAACAAGTTGTTTACTATCAATCAAATTTTCAACCAATACAACCAATGGTTCAACTAATTGTTCAACATATATAACCAATGGTCCAATTTCAATAATATGTCCAACCAACTATACAATGTCCACAAATGGTTCAACCAATGGTGGAATATCAATGTTAACAACCACAACCAAACATTCAAAAACAAAGGTTGCAGCACACACCAACCCAAGTTTCAAACATGTCAAAACAATTGAACCAAGTTCAAAATCAAAACATGACATTAGATCAGAACCAACTCCTTTCCAAACAAGTTCAAATTCCAGATCCAATCACGTCAAAACCTCGAAAGAAAGGTGACTTTATTGCAAGGCTCTTAAGGAACCTACCAAGTGAGTTCTTTGAAGGAGATCAAGATAATACACTTATGTCTAGCAATGCCTCATCCCCCCACAAACAAATTGACTCTCCAGTGGCATATATCCCTACACCTTTACAAGTTTCACTGGAACCTTCTATATTGTCCTCATCAAAGAATACACCCAAGGATGCAATTATCCAAGAGCTATCCATAATTGATTGCCACGATAATCCAATTCATGATGCACATCCTTGTCATGTTTCAGAAATACAAGACCCAATGCCACCATGCACTTTATTGCCATTACTTGTTTTAGAGGACCCCATTCAATGTCCCTCTTCCTCATGTTCAACCATTGATTCCTTGTCAAAATCCATCACAAATGTTCAAAGTGCATTTCCTTCATGCCAAACCATTGATCCCTTGTCAGAATCCTCCATGCATATCCAAAGTCCAACCCCATGTCAAGAGGATAATTTAGAGCATGAAGAAACGTGTCTTGAAATAGATGAAGATCAAGATCTTGAAACCTTATCATCCTATCCAATTGTTGACTAGGACCCCATGTTCCCAGACACTCACAATGATTCCCCTATTCTTGTCCATCCTATCCAAAGTCCTATTGACACTCCATTCCCCAGGCAAGATCAAGATATCCCAGTCCATCTAATCCCAAATGATCCCCTTCCATTTCATGAACACAATGTCCTTTCAAATCCCATTGACATTCCACTTCCTCATAAAGATCAAGATATCCCTTCCATTCTTTCCGATGATCCCATTAAAAGTCAAGAGCAAAGCACCTTTAAAGAGGATTCCAATGATCTTCCTCCTTGTCAAGATCAAATTATTCCTTTAAATCCTTCACAAGATCCTTTTGTTCCTCCATCTTGTTGTCTTAATGCTCCATATGTACTCCAAGATCACATTTCTTTTGATGATCCCATTATTTCTCCCATTCCATCTCTTGAAGAGCCTGCCATTGAACCATGTCCACTACACAATCCTAATCCCCCTCATGATTCTAACATGTCAGTGCAAGATGTTCATGAACCCTCGACATGCATAATGGATTCTTCCACTTTGGTGCAATCTGATCCACTTCAAGATCTCATTATTTCTCTCATATCATATCCACCTCATAATGGACTCGCATCTTCTTCCCAAAGAAAAGAGCATCCTACAAGTCAAGATATTCATAAACGCAAAGGAGTAGACCTTCATGAGAAAGAAACCCTCCATATCAAAGAATATCTTAAGGGTCCTGTCTACACAACTCACTCTCAAGACGTTGGTATCCCTCCATCAAAATCAAAACATATCCCTTCCCCATCATACCTTCCATCCATCTTAGGTCCATATATCCCTTCATTCTCTATGCAAGGTTAGCAAAGGCACACATCCTTGAGTAAATTTCATCAATCCAAAATAAATCCATTTCATTCATATCCATCCATGCATTCCTTTCCCCCTCCAAGCAATTTGGATGCCAAGCATAAAAGTCGTAAGTCTAGAAATCCACATGTATTCAAAGATCAACATGTCCAATATAATCGACATGTCAAAATAAAGAAAAATATGATCTATAAAGAAAAAGAAATATCCAAAAGGCCACAAAGGCCCATTGAGCAAAATAAAGCAAAGTCAAAATATATATGGATTCCTAAATTCCTTGTGCAAGCAATGCACTCCAAGGAACCACAAAAGCATGAAAAATCAAAAACCATGTGGATCCCTAAGCAACTCCTTGAAGCACAAAAGCTTAAAGAAACATCAAAATTGGCATCTAAAATTGCTATTCCTCCATCTAAACTTTCCAAGTCTATTCCTCCATCACATTCTTCATCCATTTTGGGCCCTTATGTCCCAAAATCCATAGCCTTTCCTCCGTCACAATCTCAATATCCAAAATACATCTTTCCTCCATCAGTCCATCACCCCTCAAGGTGTGTGCCAATGTCGATCTTGCCAACATTTCCGTCCACTGAAGCCCAATTCTTCCAATACCCTATCCATTATCCAATGCATATTTTCCATCCTTCGATCTCGCTGATCCCATCCTTTGCATAAATCCTTGCCTTAGTTTCATCTTATTTTCCATGTCCTTATCCTACCAACGTCTTTGAGCATACTTTTAAAGGTCATGGTCCATTTATTTCAAGGCTATTATCCAAAAAATAAAAGATGCTTGATTCCTTCTTCCATCCCCTATCATGTGTCCATCTTCTCTTGAAAAAGTCAAAATACA
Source organism: Cryptomeria japonica (assembly GCF_030272615.1). Lineage (NCBI taxonomy): Eukaryota > Viridiplantae > Streptophyta > Pinopsida > Cupressales > Cupressaceae > Cryptomeria > Cryptomeria japonica. Next base: position 335,985,943 of record NC_081408.1, read on the forward strand.
AAAAAAAAAGTGAAAAAAAAAAAAAGACAAAGAAGAAAAAGTAAAGCAAAAATAATTCGTCCACTGGTGAAAACCTGGCAAACAGGCGCCTTGGGCAAGTACCGTGATGAAAACCTGGCAAATAGGCATCATGCGTAATCTATGAACTTCTTGCATACCACACTTGGGGGTAGTTTTCCTCCTTCATATCCTATTGCCCTTCATTATCTTATCATACCATGTCATTACCCTTCCTATCCTATTATCCCTCATGTCCAATTTCCTCTTTCCACCTTTGATATTGACAAGGCTGAGGATCGTCATGAGAATCATGCATCTTGTTTGCAGCTTTTAGTCCATCATAGCTTTTGGTCTTTATCCATTTGCTTATTACAACCTTTCATCCATATTCCCTGGCTTATTGCAACTTTTTGCCACTATCCCTTAGCCAATCCTGACCTTCAGTCCATGTCCCTTCTCCATTCTTGGTCTTGCTTATCCTATCCATATCTTATCACTATCCATACACTCTTTTTCATTCATTGATCTTGATTTGACATAAGGACGCAAAATTTAAACATGGTTTGAAAAACACTGATATACATTGTCATATCTAGTCTCTTGTCCCATCACGCCATAGCCCTTGAAAATTGCATCTATATTGTCTCCATACTAAAAGGCCTTTGTCTTCCCTCTATCCACCATCATTTCAGAAAGCTTATTTATTCACCTGTCATATTCCTTACCTTGCTAGATACTGGGGGCAAAATAATAAAAAAAAAAAAAATCCAAACAAATTGAAAAATGTCCTGAAATAAATTCAAAAAAATTGAAAAATGTCCTGAAATAAATTCAAAAAAAAAAATTGAAAAATGTCCTAAAATAAATTCAAAAAACAAATTGAAAAATGTCCTGAAAAAATCATAAAAAATTTGAAAAAAGTCCTGAAATAATCCAAAAAAAAAAATTTGAAAAATGTCCTGAAATAAAATTCAAAAAAAAATCAAATAATGTCCTGAAAAAATCCCTAAAAAAGTCAAATAAAGTCCTGAAAAAAATGAACAAAAAAACATTGTAAAAACTCGAAAAAGAAAAAGAAAAATAAAAATAAATCCCCTTTGTGCATCGACAGCTTGCTGAGCATACATCCAACGACACTTGCAATCCAACATTGCGCTTTACTAAAATCACGTGTTAATAGATGAACTTTTCAATCAAACTAGACATTCAAACTGATCTAAACTGTCATATCAATCGAATATCAACATCAAAATCATTTGTCCTTGTCATTACTATCATGGGTCTTATACAGGGTGTGGTATACTCGAAACCAGACTATGTCCTGTCTTAGATGGGGTACCACATGTCCTAAAACCAGACAGCATGACCATCCTATTAGCACTTTAAACTTTTGACAATGAAGATCAAGATGTCTGTTTGGCTTGTTGAAATTAGCAATTCTTATCTTTTTATTGATTTATCTTTGGCTTCGATCATGTTCCTATGTTGCTCGATGATGTCACTAAGTGATTTAGAGTGACCAGGATGGCTCATGGTCCCTTTCATTTTGATTGCAATTGTTGTTTGTCTGTGATGTGTCTATCTTTTACAAAAAGGGTTGCATTTCAGCTCTGGCCTTCAATGCCATGATGCTACACATCCATTTTGCTACATAAAAATAAAGGTTCTCACCTACAAAGTGCATTATTGAAAGCAAGTTTTTGTTCATCTCTAATTGTCCTCTATCTCATTTCTTCTTACTAACACTTCTTCCATCAGTTCAGATAGTCAGTCTGGTCTAGTGCTCCGATCTCTACACACATATGTTGCATCCTGCATTCATTGGTTAGTACATTTGCATTTATATCAAACATCATCTCATGTATTACATCCAACATTTCATGAATTTCATATTATAAATGCATCAAAAATGCATAAAAATATATCCATACATGTTCATAAATATTGCATAAGTCATAACACATTGCATCCCATCATATCGATTCATATCATATCACATATCACAATAATATCAAAGTACAAAATTGGACTATCTGTCCTAAGTATGGCCCACAGGTTGACTACATAATATCAAGCTAAATATGTCATCTGTCTGTCATAAAAGAGTATGTGCCTCTGTCACTGGGTGCTCCCTCTATCCTCCTCATCCCTGCCATGTCTCATGGATGATGTCCCTCTTGGTCCTGGCTGTGGTGGTCTCATAGGTCCACTCACCCCCATGCTGCTCAATGACCTCCGAGAGCGTGCCTTGCTCTCTATCCTCGATCGTGCCCGATAAGAAGCTGCCCTCTACTCTGGTGGAATGGCACCCTCATATAGTGTCCTCCAATGGCGTATCTCCTCTCCAGTCTCTACCAGCATCTATGCCATCTCCCATGCACTGGAATCTCTAATCGACCTAATGAAGTCAGTGACTCTCTATTCCTCTCGCTGTGCCTGAGCTATTGCTGTATCTCGAGCCGCTGTGAGTCTGGCTATCTCCGCTCTGAACTGATCCTGCTGTCTCTCCAATGTCACAATATGATCCTGCTGACTCGCTATGGTAGCCCTGCACATCTCCATCTCCTCTGTCCTAGCTGTCTCCGGCTCTATGGGTATATCCTGCAATATCTCCTGATCGCCTAAATCTAGCCCATCATCTCCGTCCCCATAATCTTCATCCTCATCATCCCCCTCATCCTCATCACCACCCTCATCCTCCTCATCCTCATCATCTCCCTCCTCTCCTACGAGTGGGAATTCCTCCTGTCTCCTCGATACTGGAATGTCAGGATCAGTCAATGGCACTAGCCGTCGTAGTGCAAACCATCTCTCATACTCCTCTGTCATCCTGACGTCTACCACATCTAACCTCCAATCCCACTGTCTCTTCTGTAGCTATGCAAAGTTGGCATATGCTATGTGTGGCTAAATCATACTCCCCCACTAACTCGTCTCTCTATGAGATCGGGCAAAGCATGCAGTCCTCCTAGGTACATACTGCCTCTCTCCAAACTGTTGTCTGACTCTCTCTGGTAGGTACATCTCAATCACTCTCTGGTGGTTCACTGGTCACCTAATCAGGTACCTATCCTATCTGTAATATGGTAGCTCCTCATGATCATCTGACCATCCCAGGCAATCAATATATGGCCTCCATGTGAACTCTCTCAGTCTGTCTAGCTCATGACGCCAGTACAATATGTATCCAAATGGACCCTGTCTCAGTGCTCCCCCATAGAAATACACATATGGTCAGTGTGGTACTACCTGTCTCTCTGTAATCGGTCGACATATAGCTATGTGCTCAAATGCCCATACCTGAAGCAATGTGACTCCACAGCTCAAAGTCTGAACTCCCTGATATGCTATCTGGTGTAGCTGAAAATATAGCATAGCAAGCACACATGGTCCCCATGCATACACTGTACCCTCTGTCGTCATCCGCTCTAGCACTCTTCCCCATCCAATAGGGAATCCATGTCCTCATCTATCTCCTACTAGTAGACATGCTATCACCACTGCTATCACCACATATCGCTGATCATACTCTACTGCCATAGTCTCCCAGTGGATCTCCCTCTTAACGATATCTATATCCTCTGCATCACACTCAAATAGCCTACATAACATGTCTCTCCCTATCACTGGGTCATACTCTACCATCTCCCCATGTATCAGAATGCGGAGGATGCACCATACATCCTCTAATGTCATAGTCGCCTCGCCCGTCACTAGATGGAATGAGGAGGTCTCCGAATGCTATCGCTCTGCCAATGCGGTAAGCAATCCTATGTTTGACCTAATTTCAGGCATGAATGTGATATAATATATCCCAAGTCCTGCTAGGATATCTCTATCTATGCTCCTGAGTCTATGTCGTAGCATGAAACAGTCTGGTCAATTCTCTCGTGTGATCAATGGATACTGTCGACTCTGCATCACAATTGGGGCACAATTTTGTCAGTATTAGGGTTTTCTCCTACGGGTTGCATTTCCTTGTTTCATGGCCAAATCAGGGTGTTCTTTATCTATTCTGACCTATCCTACCCTTATCCCCCCTTTCCGGATCATTAGCATGCTATTTTTGACCTAACTTGAGTACCCAGGGCACAACTACACTTGTGTTGTGTATCCTACACCTATGTCACATATCTTGCACCTGTGTACCCCTACACAAGCATAGAAGACATGACACAAGTGCAAGATTTGCCCTACACAAGCACAGAACTCAATTTTTGCAGTTTCTGTGGGCCCCGCAATGTCCTACAAGCACTCAAAGTTCATGAAATTGAAAATATGGGTTTTTGAGATCCATACTGCTGCTCCTACATCATCCAATCATCTATAAGTATGTACACATTCTCCAAGGTCATCCACCATTGGAATGTTTGCCATCTCTTTGCAAGTGTCCTTGTCCAGAGCAACAAATCCTTCTCCTTGGCTAATGCAAATGAGCTCTTTTCACCCTCTTTGTCCCATTTATAGATCTTTGTTAGTGCATAGATGGACGTGCATCCTCTCCATCTTATGTTGGTTGCGGTCTTTTTCACCTTAAATTGCTTGTCCTTCATGCATCTGATCTCTGATTGTCAGTCCGTTCGATCCTATCATTTTTATCGAACAATTGGCCTCTTTTCTGCATGTTTCTAGCCAATTCCTCGAGGGGGCATGCATATGTCATTGTCAGTTATCTGGGGCATTTTCATTATTGTTCTTTGAAAAAATGCTTAAAATTGCATTGTCTCAAAGAGGGGCAAAATGTAGACACCTAAAAATGGTCAACGCTTGCAAAATCATACTTTAACATTTGCGCATTGCCTCATTTTAGGTTTTTGCGTCGCATTAACATTTCTCCTATGATTCACACTTAATCTTTATCATTTGCGAGCATCGAGTCATTCTTCTACATTCTTCAATCATCTCATTCTCGAATTTGGTCTTGTTGACACCAACTTTCAATCATGATTTTGGTCAATCTTATCCTGTCGCATCAATGTGCGTGTTCATTTGTCATCATTTTGGACATCGTTAATCCTAATTAGGGTTTTGTCCTCTTATCAATCTTGTCATTTTGTGATCGATTTGTCATCGATTGTTGTCATTGTTCGATCTTGTCATTTTTGTGATCGATTTGTCATCAATTGTGGTCGTTTTCAATCTCATCATTTTGCAATCCATTTTGTCGTCGATCCTTGTCCTCTTGTTAGTTTTGACATTTTGCAATTGATTTGTCATCAATCATCATCGTCTTCTCAATCATGTCAATTTGGATCAATTAGTCATTGTTCCTCGTCAATTGGCGCCTATCAATTTGGTCTCTTTATCAATATCAATTAGTTTGTCAATCAATCAAAGCATTTATCACATTGATCATTTATCAATTCAAAATCATGATCGACATTAATTATCTTCAATCACGACCTAATTGTCATTCTCGCATTGCTAATTCATCTTCTAGGGTTCTGTGATTTAATCATTTAACCCTATTTGTCATTTCTCTCTCTAGGATTAATAAATTATTTATTTATCCTAAGTCTTCTCATCGCAATTAAATGTTCATTTAATTGGCTAATTATTCCTCTCTTGTGAATTAATTAATAAATGACAAATTATTAATTAATTTACCTAATTTTTAATTCCTAATTTTCCTCTTTTTCTAATTTCCTAATTTCTAATTTCAATTCCCTCCTATTTCATCTCCTAATTCCATGGGAATGACATTTCAATTTGTCATAATTTATCATAATTGACAATCAATCAATTTTGACATAGAAATTTGTCATAAATTGTCATGAATTATCAATCAATCAAATTTTGCATAGAAGGTGCATAATTTGTCATAATTTGTCATAATTGACATGTTTTATTTGCAATTTCCATTCAAATTTAATCATGCTAATTTGGTCTTTTTCTCCAATTTCTCTATAAATTGGATGAATTTCTTCAATCCCAACTAATGAGAATAATCAAGTTATCGAATTTCTAATCAATCCCGCTTCGAGTACCCTTGTGCCAATATCAATCTTGCTTTCACATTAGGTGTATGCACTTGAAGGTGAGATCCACAAACAAAGGCTATTTGGAGAAGAAAGAAGAATAATGGAGCTGCATGAAGGAGCATTCAAATCTACAATTGGTTTGCATAATCTTTAGTTTTGAATGTTTAGTCTTTATGTCTCTATTGAGTGTGTTTTAGGATAGATCATTACATTTGAGCTTTCGTGATTGAGCTAGATTAGTTTTTTATATTGTTTGTGATGAATTCCTGAATTCCTAATGTACACAAGTCATCATCAACTTCCTAAGTTATCGGTGAACATATACTAGTGACTGTGCGTAAGCCAATATCCATACCGGGACCACAATGTGCTAGTTCAATAACAAACCAATATAGCTAGAGTGCCAAATCAATAATGTAGACCTCCGAAAAGATAAGTGCTGACATCAATGACAAAACCAATGCAACACATGATGAAGTCATCCATAATACCAACAATCTCCCCCTTTGGCATTGATGGAAACACTAGATGGAAAAACATCTAAGTGCCAAAAACAGGATGCCAAATACCAACAATCTCCCCTAAATAGATCAACACAAAGTTTTGTAACAAAAATAGAAATAGTGTAACCAAAACCAAAATACATCTCTCCCTAATATTCAAAGTACAAATTCAAAGTATAATGTTTTTCCATAGACATCTCTCCCTCTTTGACATCAAATGACAAAGCAGTTAAGAATCACAATCAGAACATAATAGCTAACTACTCCCCATGAGTAGTAGCTCTCCTTCATCAAGACTGGAAAAATATTTTTCTGTTAGTCCCTGTCGGTTTGATGTCAATCTTAATCATTCAAGTCTCTTCTAGTGGGGTGATTACTCCAAGCTTCTTTCTAAGATTTTCAAATGTTTCCTTAGGCAAAGGCTTTGCAAAGATATCTGCAATTCTCTCTTTAGTGTTTCACATAAACCAATCTCACTTCATTTGCTTCAACATTTTCTTTCAAAAAATTATACTTAATAGAAACAAGCTTTGTTTTAGAGTGAAATACTAGATTATTTGATATATCTATTACTGCCAAGTTATCACAATAAATAATTACCAGTTCTTTGCATTTTACCTTGATATCCTTCAACATTTGCTTGATCCATAGTACCTGAGTGAAATTAATTATTGCTGCAACATATTATGCTTCTTGTTGATGTTGGCATTATACACTCTAATGAGAATTGAAGGTGTTGTGATTGATGGTAACCTTGTGGCATTCATCTGGTAAACCACCGATAGACACCGACATTGGCAAGCACTTCACTGACAGTGGCAACAATGCACACCGACACCCCAGCCGACAAGAACAAACTTTGGTTTATTGTATTTAATTATAATTAGCTTTTGTAAAGCCGACATGACACATTGTAATAGACTCATCTATGTATGAGTTCTTGTAAATCATTTTGCAAGATAGAAGGATAGATAGAAGGATTGAGAAAATATGAAGGAAGATATATGCGAATGTATAAGGTAGATTTTGTATAAGGTTATGATTATAGTATGATCTTAAACCAGTACTGAACCTGGCATAGCAGATGCTGAATTGTAGTAGTACATTGTATTAGATTCTCATAATACATTTTGTAAGTTAGTGAGACTTATATTTTGTAGATTGAGTAGTGAGCTCTAGGCAGTTGGCCTTCCTGCATGTGCAGGCACCTCATTGTAAGTAATATACATTCATTGGCCAGTGAATGAATATTGTGGGTCAAAAATCCCACCGAGGTTTTTCCCATAGCGGATTTCCTCATTAAATATCTTGTGTTATGGTGTGTTTTCTATGTTGTCTTTATTGTTCCTATTTACTGCATTAACTCTTATTTACCGGTACACTATTTTGGAAAGTATAATACTTAATAAGGTTAAATATTTTGTTAACTGGTTAGATACTGATTCAGCCCCCCCCCCTCTCAGTATCTTTGGGACTGTCATTAATCCTAACATTTGGTATCAGACCCTGGTCCTCTATTTTCAAAATCCTAATAGCTTGAGGAAGATTTAGACACCAGTACAGATAGAGAACTTAAGAAAACAATTAGAAGGAGCTCTTGTGGACTATGATGCAAAGAAGTTGAAGAATATTAAACTTGAAGATGATCTAAGGACTGCATAGGAATTTACTCAAGGACTTTAGAAGAATCTTACTATTTCTAGAAATAAAAGAAAAGAACTTCATGAGAAGATGCCAAGTGATGATGATGAAAAGGAAACTCTTAATGATTTTGTGAACAAATTAAGGCAAGAAAATAGTACTATGAGAAATGAAATGCAAGACATGATTATGAGATTTTGTAAAGACATTGAAGATAGGAAAAAGGATGAAGATGACTTGACTAGGAGACTCAATGATATTGGAAATGAAAATCTAAGTCTCAGTCATGAAAATGATATGTTGAAGACATATCTGATTCACATGAAACATGATAAAACTAAACTTATGAGAAAAATAAAATTTTTGGAAAATGAGTTGGCTGTTGCAAATCAACATAAAGAGAAATTCAAGAAAAGTTCAGAAGAACTTGATAATATGTTGAAAAGTCAGTAACCTAATGGAGATACTAATGGACTTGGATTTGAAGTTGGAGAAAGTTTCAGTATTGCAAACAATCATGATCATAGTAAACCGGTAACCTAATCCTTACAAATTTGATGGGAAATGCTTTAACTGTAACAATTATGGTCATAGAGAAAATTAGTGTAGATCTAGAAACAATCAGAACATTAATGCATCCACCGATCAATGTTCCAAATGCAATAAAATTGGTCATAATTCAGAAAACTATAGAATGAATGTGAGATGTTATGTTTGTGGAAGATTTGGGCACTTATCTAACTAATGAAGAACACAAACCGGCATAGGATATGGAAAGCCTATTCAAAAGAATAACATGACTTGTTATGCTTGTAACAAGATTGGACATATTGCAAAATTTGGTAGAATTAAGACTTCACTGAAAAATAATAAAGGACCTAGTTTGAAAGGCAAAGAGGAGATTGAAGAGTTAATTTGTGAGGCCAACAGATCAACTTTTGCTAGCAGTTACTGACAAGTAAGCTTAATGGCTGGAAGAGTTAATGAAATTACAGAAGAAATGGCTAATAAATGGGATTTTTTTTTATAAAAAAGGAAAAACAGGAAGAATTAAACAGACCTAAGAAAAATTTCAAGGTATATCAAAAGGACAAGGACAAAGGGAAAGGTAAAGTAGGTGGAATACCAGATATAAAAATAACTGACAACTTACCACCACCCTTGGCTACTACACCAGTACATACTGATAACATATCGGCTACTAAAAATGTAGACACAACACATGATGACACTAACCCTGAATTAGAAATTTTATTCACCATGAATATTGATACTCAGGAAGTGAACATTGTTGTGGATAAGGATAGCATAAAGGTACAAACTGATATTGTTGGAAATATTACTGAGCAACCGACATAAAATGTTGAGGTTGGAATACAAACAAAGCAAATAGAGCATTTAGAGTAACCTTTGGATAGTGGAATGAATACTGGTAGTATTGATGCTAGCACTAAAAAACCTACAGAGATAGTGACAGAGATACTGGTAGCTAATAACATAGAGAAATCGGCAGAAGCACGGGTACACATTGAGATAGTTAAATCGGTAATCACCAAGAAACCCAAACCATTATTAGTTGAAATGCAAACTCGGACTGATCCACCAGAGGTTGATACAAGAAAAATGGCTACTAATACTACAAGAACTGAGATAATAAAGGTAGTTAGTCAAACATCAGGTACTTCACTAAGTGAATTCAGGCCTACAAATGTGACAGAGGTACTCCTGGACTCTATTAAGAGGATAATTGACTATTATGCATTGGCCTACAAGGAAATTGATGATACAATACCTATTCTTAAGATGATTGCACCAAAATGCAATTTAGATCATGTAAAGGATTCTTTACGTCAGTTAGACACATTGTCTAAATTTATTGCTAGAAATGTATTAACAGTTGACAAAATAAATGAGGAAACATTCAAAGAGAAAATGGAAAAAGAAAAAGAAGAATTCTTTGAGGATACAATAAAGAAGTGCACTAAACACATTGACACACTTTTACCAGCATTGAATATAATAATTTTGGAATACAAGGAATTGTACAGGGATACATGCAAGCCACATTTGTTGACACAAGACATTGAAAAGGAAATAAGAAGAGTACAAAGGGAGATAGATGATATAGCTGATAAAATTATTGGTTCATTCAAACCTATATTAGTTATTGAGCAAGAAATAGCAGGATTTGAGGAAAAGTTGGAGAAATTAGAGAAAGAAAAAGCAAGGATCAAGGCAAATGCCAGAGAGCTTAAGTATAAACTCGATCCTAAATTGGACAACCTTATCTCTCTGAGGAATGAGATCTCTAAGGTAGTAATTCAAGGGGAAAGGTCACCGAAAGATCATATGCATCATCTCACCAACACGATCCAATGAACTGAGGAAACCATCAATGATAGCAAGAGATTCATAGAGAGTTTAAACTTGGTTTTGGCTGATCTATTTTAGATTGTAACCAACTGGTTACAAACTTCAAGGTGAAATTTTGCACTCATTTGACAATTTTTGACAACCTTTTTCATTGATGTCAAAGGGGGAGTAGTGGATAGAGAAAAATGGATATTCAGAGGAAATCATCTGCTCAGGGGGAGCACATAATTTTGGTAAAAGTTTTGGACTTGACTTTTGGAAACAGTTTTTGGAATTTTTCTCATGAGTGTTGCCATCAATGCCAAAGGGGGAGATTGTTGCCATTATACACTCTAATGAGAATTGAAGATGTTGACATTGATGGAAAACTTGTCGAAACCTTTAGACAACCTTGTGGAATTCAACTGGTAAACCACCAGCAGACACCGACACACACAGGAACTTCACCAACAGTGGCAACAATGCAGACCGGCACCCCAACCGACAAGAACAAAATTTTGTTTATTGTATTTAATTATAATTATATTTTATAAAGCCAACATGGAACATTGTAATAGAGTCATATATGTATGAGTTCTTGTAAATCATTTTGCAAGAGAGAAGGATAGATAGAAGAAATGAGCGAATATGAAGGAAGGTATATGTGAATGTATAAGGCAGATTTTGTATAAGGTTATGGTTATAGTATGTGTAGACGTCTAAAAATGGTCAACACTTGCAGAGTCATACTTTAACATTGGCGCATTGCCTTATTTTAGGTTGTTGCGTCGCATTAACATTTCTCCTATGTCACACACTTGGTTTTTATCATTTGCGAACATCGAGTCCTTCTGCATTCCTCATTTATCTTGCTTTTGAAATTGGTCTTGTCGACAACAATCTTCAATCATGATTTTGGTCAATATTATCCTGTCGCATCAATGTGCCTGCTCATTTTGTCATCATTTTGGACATCATCAATCCTGATTAGGGTTTTGTCCTCTTATCAATCTTGTCATCTTGCGATCGATTTGTCATCGATCGTTGTCATTTTCAATCTTGTCATCTTGCAATCAATTCATCATCAATCCTTGTCCTCTAATCAAATTGTCATTAATCTTGTCATCATGCGATCGATTTGTCATCAATCGTGGTCATTTTCAATTTTGTCATCTTGCAATCTATTTTGTCATCGATCCTTGTCCTCTTGTCAATTTTGTCATCGATTTGTCATCGATCATCGTCATCCTTCTCAATCATGTCAATTTGGATCAATTAGTCATTGTTCCTCGTCAATTGGAGCATTTATCAATCAAATCATTTATCACATTGGTCATTTATCAATTCAAAATCATGATCGAATCGGCATCAAATCAATCTCACATCAAGACCTAATTGTCATCCTTGCATTGCTAATTCATCTTCTAGGGTTTCATGATTTAATCATTTAACCTTGTATGTCATTTTCTCCCTCTAGGATTAATAAATTATTTATTTATCCTAAGTCTTCGTGTCACAATTAAATGTTCATTTAATTGGCTAATTATTCCTCTTTTTATGAATTAATTAATAAATGACAAATTATTAATTAATTTACCTAATTTTCCTCTTTTTCTAATTTCCTAATTTCTATTTCATCTAATTTCAATTCTCTCCTATTTTTCTCCTAATTTCATGGGAATGACATTTCAATTTGTCATAATTTGTCATAATTGACAATCAATCAATTTTGACATAGAAATGTGTCATAATTTTGTCATAAATTATCAATCAATCAATCTTGCATAGAAAGTGCAAAATTGTCATAATTTGTCATAATTGACATTCTTGATTTGCAATTTCCATTCAAATATCTTCATGCTAATTTGATCTTTTCTCCAATTTGTCTATAAATTGGATGAATTTCTTCAATCCCAACTAATCACTTTATCGAATCAATCATGCTTCGAGTACTCTTGCACTATTATCTTGTCTACTTGCTTTCATCTCATGTGTATGCACTTGAAGGTGAGACCCACAAACAAAGGCTATTTGAAGAAGAAAGAAGAACATTGGAGCCGCATGAAGGAAACATTCAAATCTACATTTGGTTTGCTTAGTTTTTAGTTCTGAATGTTTTGCTTTCATGTCTTTATTGAGTGTGTTTAGGATTGATCATTGCATTTGAGCTTTTGTGATTGAGCTTGATTAATGTTGATTTGCTTGTGATGATTTCCCAATTTCCTAGCTTACATTAATTGGTGAACCCGATGTGAAACTAACCCCCTAATCATGCTTTGGAGTGCTTTTGAGTTGATTTGTAGGTCAAAAACCCAAGAAATAGGGTAATGCAGGGTTTTCTGGGGACTTCTGCGTCTGTGTGAGATAATCTGCACCTATGTCAAGCATTTTGTGCCTGTGTCAAGGACAATCTGTGCCTATGTCAAGCATTCTGCACCTGTGTAGGTCCAGAAACAAAGGTAAAAAAAGCAGTGTTTTTACTTGAAAATTGTTTTGTTTTGCATTCTATTTCTGCTTTTTTGGTTTTTGGTACTGACTCTCTGTGCAACACCTTGGCATTACACATGGCAAAGACAACAAATTAAACTACTAACGTGTTTTATGTAGGTTCAATAGTTGAAGACTAAACATATCAAACTTTTGACTTGGGTTTTGTAGGTTGCCTTGGACATACAACTAAACTTTGTGTTTGCAATTAATATTTAGGCACCTAGTATGATTTCTAAATAGGATGGAATGAATGTATGTTTGCTTTTATTGTTGAGTTTGACATTGGAGTAGGAGAGTATGCTCTCATCCTTCTTAGGGTGATCAGAAATCCAGATCTTCAATACCATGCTCATGTTTTTGATTGTGTGTCACATCTAGAGGGCCTGCCTTCCCAACCATTTTCTTTTGCAAGCAAGTGACAATCGTGAGAAGGGAATGACCCAAAGTGAGTACAGCTAGAATACCTTGGCATTATAACTCACTATAAATAAATACTTGATGAGCGAAAGCTTTGAAGGAAGGGTTAAGTGGGAATTGTAGTTACTTGGGAAGTGATGACCCTTGAACTCTTTCTCATATCAACATCTAAGTAGGACCTCACAGTCTAAATCATGCTTGTGCAACTACATTTGTTTGGTATCTTGGTGGGCTTAATGTCTCAATCATGCTTGTGTGACATCAAGGAGTAACACTTAACAGAAATCCTTACTAAACACCTTGTTTTTAGAGGCCAAAAACCCTTCTAGTTGCTTGAGAAGGACAAGTTCGGATACTTGGAAGAGATACTAAGTTCGCCATGGGGAGATTTCCATGGGGACTGATGCTTGGCTGCCCTGAGAAGTGAGTGCCATGGAGGGGAGACCATGGGGTCAAGCATCTATGTATTCTCCTTGAATCCCATAATGAGTCTACCTCTCAAGTACCTAATGTCCTTGCCTACCATAAGAAATGTGGGATTGAGCATGATTGTCTTGCTTGTCAAAAGTTGAATTGTATCTCATTTCAAGAACAAGACAAATTGATTCAAAAACAAGCTTAAACACAAGAACATTTCATTCAACAAAGTTCAAAACACCTCCAAACATGGTTGTCAAACATTCTTCAAAATCTTGTCTCAATATGCATGTCACTTAGGTTTAGGTTCATCCTAGGTTTACATTTTGCAAATTCATTGTCAACTATCAAGGTTAAGTTTCATCAAAGTCATACTCCTTTGCATATGTCCTCGTGCATTAGAGTAATACCATTGTCATACATTTGCATTTGCATCCTTGTCCTCATAACATTAGGTCACAATTGCATACCCTAGGTTTCTTCACTAGGCTTAGGTCATTATCATATCATATTAGGGTCATTTGCATACTAATTGTCCCTTTGCATATAATGTCAAAGCTAGGTTTTGTCATAATTGAGTAATACAAATCTTTGATAAACCCTAAGTCATTGTGAGGAAGTCTAGACCTTATTAAACCTTTTGTCTTTTTGTCATCAATGTCATTTCATCAAACCTAGCTTAGTATCCAAGCATATAGGGGAGACATTGTCATTTTGTCCTTTTGTCACTTGGTCCTTTTGTCCTTTGAGGTCTAGACATTCATTTCAATTTCCTAAGGGTCTCTCTTAGATTTGCATTCAAAAGTTTGTCAAAATCTTCAAAAGCAACCAAAAACATAGATTGCATTCTTGCCATAGATTGCATTTTCATCTATTTAGTTTGCATTTAGTTGCATATCATATATTATCCTTGAAACATTCCAAAAATATTGCATTTGCATAGTGGCATGCCTATTGAAACAAGGTCAAAATCTAAGAAGATGGGCGAACCAACATATCAACCCATTGACAACATAGCAAATTCGCAATTTCAAACTAGTCAAACAATAAAAATTGAAGGTTCATCAAACACATCATTACCACCATATGGAATGGTTCAACTTGGACCACCTCCATTATATGAACCAGTATTTCTACCCATGAAACCAGGACATGGGAGTGTTCCACCAACACCAAAAGGAAATACACCTTTCAATTGGAATCAACCAAACCTGCAACATGACATTCAAACTCAAACATTACATGAGGAACAAACCCTTTCACAAGGATTTGGTTCAGACCAAGGCATTCAACAAGAAACAAATCCAAATGTCCAACCAGATTCTTCATTAGATTCTAATGCTTCTGATGATGTTGATATGTTTCTTCAAGATCCAAAGTTGACAAAAAAGATGGATAAATTCTTGAACAAGGTCTTTAAGATGTTCCCACAAAAATATCTTAACATGATGAGTAATGTGGCTCCCTCAAATGAGCAAATTAATGTGCAAACACAACAAGGCGGTGAGTTGTTAAGTTTCTCTTTGCATCCAAATGAAGAAAATGTGTAACAAGAAATTCAACCTACCTTTATGAGTAAATGTGCTTCAAAGGCATTGACAGTGACTATTCCTCAAAAGTCACCATTTGAGACGATAAATAATCCACTATTCAACACAACACCTATAACAAAAGATCAAATGAAGACCACACAAATATTGACAATGGTTCCTCAACAAGAAGTGGTTCCTCACATGCATAAAATTGGATCAAAGTCTAAGATGCAAGAAAGCTTCACGACTGGAATGCCTGATATCACCAATGTTCAAAACAATTGCACAATGCAACAAAGTTCTTATGCCCCATTAAGCTCAATATATTTGCCAAACACTATGGTGACAGATCCTTCGATAATGGCAATGCAAAGAGCTATGGATAGTGGTTTGCACCAACAACTAATGTTGCAACAATTGAGTAATACACAAATGGTACAATCGAATGTGCAAACAAACAATGCACAACAACAACAATATCGCATTCGACAACAAATTGCAGCACCTTCTGCCTCATTACAAGTTAATGCAAACTTGCAACCACCACAATGGATTGGACAAACAAAATAGCAAGTTAATGCAAGTGCCATACCCCATCTTAAGGAGAAACAACAAAAACCACCTAAACAAAGTTTTTTGCAAATGATGGGATTTACACGGTGACGACAACAATTGGCACAAGGTCAGCAAATTCTGATTCGTCAGCATCAACAACAACATGTACCTCAATATGTGACAAGACAAACAAGCTATCATACTTCACAACTGCAATTGGCACCTATGAAATATCAATAACACCCTTAATTGCAATATGAACCTAGGCTACAAGAAGCATAGCAACAAGGTCAATATCAAAGCATGGCACAACCACAACAACAAGAGGTATACCAAGAACATTATATGCCAGAGACACCAAAGACAACAATTTCAGAGTATCAACAACCAATCCGAAACATGATGTATCGACAAAGAGTACCCACTGGGATTAATGATGGACCTCCAAAATCTGATACAATTGTGCAACAGCTTGAAAAGTTGCAACAACAAGTTGACGCATTAGAAACTAAAGGAACAAAGAAGTTGTACACAGATCATGATTTATGTCCTAATCCATTTGAGAAGAGCTTATACATGCCTCCATTTACTAAGCATTTTGAGGCACCTAATTTTGAGAAATATAAAGGGAATGGCAATCCAAAAGATCACATTCGAGCATTTTTCACGGCATGTACTGAAGTGAGTTATGAGGAAACATATTTAATGTGCTTATTTGCATGAAGTCTCACGGGACAAGCCATGGATTGGTATTCACATCTGCCAGGAAATATAAAGACTTGTTCAGAATTGGCTCAAAAGTTTATATCTCACTTTGCGTTCAACATCGACAATGACGTGACCATGTCGGATTTATGCAATACCAAGCAAAAGCAAGGTGAACCATTAGTGACTTTCTTGCAATGATGGCAAAGCTTGTATAGTCGTTCTTCCCTAGATATACTTGAAGAACAACAAGTGAATCTGTTTATCCAAAATTTGGTCCCAGAAATGATGTATGAACTAAAATTGAAAAGTCCCAGTACTATTGAGAAACTCATTAAGAAAGGGATGAATATTGAAGCTACTCTTGTAGCTAAAGGAATCATTAAGCTTAATAAAGACAGTGACAACGCAAACAATTCAGGGGACCGAAATAGATTTTGGTATAAAAACAAGAATGTCACTAATGATGGTGTTGTTGATGCAAGAGCGGTGATTGCAAATCAACCCCCATTCACAATCAAGAAATTGAGTGTTCCTAATATGTCAACTATGGAACAAAATCAAACACCAATGAGCAATGTTACTCAATAGCTGCAATACCAACAACATGCTCAACAATATAATCAACAACAAGGTCAACAACAAAACTAGCAACGCAAACCTTTCTGATCAAGAGATGGACCTCCTCGATAGTTTACGCCATTGGGAGAGCTTATTGAATCAGTAATGAAATAATTAATACAAGCGAAATTTATCAAGCTACCAGATATCAAGGCAGAACCAGTGGTAAAACCGCATTGGTGGAATGATAATGCATATTGTGAGTACCATTGATCAAAAGGACATAAAACTACATCATGTTTTCAATTGAAACATATGATTCAAGACTTGTTAGAACAAGGAGTCATTGAGGTAGATCCACCCAACACAACCTCTAACATTGATCATACAATTTTCAGAACTCCTTTGCTTGATCATGACAAGGGTAAAGCATCTTCTTCAAACTCTACCCAAACAGCAAATTATGCAAACACTAGTTATAACAATGTCATCAATTGTTTTCAAGTGTCAAATGAGTATGTTGCCACCCTAAGAATAAAGGGACAAGATCCTTCTTGTGCAGTCACCACTTGTCGATCCAAAATAGTCCTGAAAGGAGCTCCTGCAGTTCCTCCTAAACCAACTCCTGCAAGTCAGTATAATCTCTTGAGTCATCTAGGAAAGACACCTGCACAAATATCAATCCTTGAGTTGTTGAAAATGTCCCCCATGCATCGTGCAGTCCTAGATAAAGCTTTAATTGAGTCCACTGTCCCGACAGACATTGATGTTGACCAGTTTCAAGCTTGAATTGGACATCTAGCTGTTTCCCAAAATGTCACATTTTCTGATAATGATATCTCACCTGATAAGCTCCCTCATAATGACCCTTTACACCTTTAAGTCTTTGTCCATAATTGCAAAATCCGATGAGTCTTGATAGATGGCAGAGCGGGTCTTAATATTTGTACCTTGAGAGTTTTCATTGGTCTTGGTTATACAGAAAATGACATTGATGCCTCCAGAAGAATAACAATCAAAGCATATGATGATGTTGAGCGCCCATCTAAAGGGATAATTACATTACCTATCAGAGTCAATCCAGTGATAGAAAACACTTTCTTGTAGGTCTTAGACCTTGATCTCCCTTACAATATGATTCTTGGCCGTCCATGGATCCATGCAATGAAAGCTGTTCCATCCACCTATCATCAATGTTTAAAATATCCTTACAATGGAACTGAGATAACAATTCTAGGAGATCCTAATCCATCTCAATTTTGCACTACTCTAAAGGATTCCCCTCAGCAGCAAGTCCTAGTCAATAGAGAGGCCCACTCACATAGTTATGTGGATCCTAATGAATTGTTAGATGCTATCAAAGGAAAATTGAAGATACAAGACCAAGGATGCAGAGAATATTCAATGGATCAAACATTCCTCATCGGGAATTTACCAATATCTCCAAAATCATATGGCAAACCACATTTGTTGCAAAAGGAACCCAAAGTAGTCATTCAATATTAGCCTCCCACTACATTTACAAGATGGGGTGAACTTGACAAAGAAACTTTAGATGATGATGTCATCGATTGGCTTTATAAGGATCCAACTGAGACCCCACCTATCAGGTTGCTATTGGAACAGTACGGCAAAGGATTTACTATGCTGCAAAAGAAAGGATATGACAGCTATAGTGGCTTAGGCCCAGACAAGAAGGGAAGGCTAGAACCTATTATACCCAAGATGTGGCCTCCAACTTTAGGGTTAGGTTTTGTGCCATTGTGAATTGGATCCTCATCTACCAAAGTGACCACATGTGGAAAAGGGCATAACTCTGATGATGAAATAACACTTGAGGATACTCCACCCGAAACTGATTCCAATGAATGGGAGTGGAGTTCTTTTTCTTCTAGCTCCTATGCCCTTGACAATATTTTCCTCGACCCTGATAATTTGCCTATGGAAGACAAACATGAAATAACTTTCCTTCCTAAAACATGTCCTAATGCTTGGATAGAGTCATTTTGGGATCCAAGCTCCGAATCGGATACAAGCAATTTAGACAGTGATACCATAGATGTTTACATCTTTACTATCTCAGTCCTCTCCCTCCTTAAAAATGATGATGACATGCCCCTCGTCTATCCCCAGCTTATCCAACATGACCAACAAGAACCACTCACATTGGATTCTTTTCAAAATGATGAAGCAATTGCAAAATTCCTTGGACTACGGGAAGGCATACCACAAGGTGATCATAAGGCAGGATTTGCTATTGATTTGGATTCCACAACATATTTTGGGGAGTCAACTCCATCTTCCAATCATCAAAATGAAAAAAGAAAAGAAAAAGAAAAAAATCAAAAGAATAGGTCTTTGAGTGAAAACCGTAAGGCACTCTCTGATCATACAAAAGTAAAAATAAAAGATGTACCTGCAGGTGAAAACCTCTCTGAGGTGCCCAAAGGTGGAAGAGTGGACATACCCCTATCAAGTCAAGACAAATCAACATTGCTTGTGAAAATGACCGAGGAAATCAATTTGGGTACACCAGACAACCCTAAGGTCATTCATTTTGCTACTTCTCTATCAAAATAGGAAAAGATAGATTTTGTCAATTTCTTTCTTGAGAAGAAGATCATCTTTGCATGGTCCTATGCAGATATGCCTAGCCTCAATCCAGAATTAGTCCTTCATCATTTTCCATTAAAAGCAGATGCCAAGCCTGTCAAATAGAAACTTAGAAAGATGCATCCCCAGGTGGCCCTTTTGGTCAAGGTAGAACTGAAAAAATTACTGGATGTGGGCTTCATTAGACCCATTGATTATGCAGACTGGATTTCAAATTTAGTACTAGTTAGCAAAGTGACTGGGGGCATTAGAATCTATACAGATTTTAGGGATCTCAATAAAGCATGCCCTAAAGATGATTTTCCACTGCCAAACATAGACATCATAGTTGACATGACTACTGGATATGAGATGCTTTCATTGATGGATGGTTTCTCTGGCTACAACCAAATTCGCATTGCTCTTGAAGATCAACATAAGACCGCATTCACATGTGCTTGAGGTACCTACTACTGGAATGTGATGCCCTTTGTTCTTAAAAATGCAGGCACAACATATCAAAGAGCAATGACGACAATTTTTCATGATTTCATGCATACTTTGATGGAGGACTATGTTGATGACTTGTTATGCAAATGTGTCACAAGAGATAGTCATTTAGCCATCCTGGGCCCAATCTTTGACTGAATGGTGACCTACAAGCTCAGACTCAGTCCAAAGAAGTGTGTCTTTGGTGTCACAACTGGAAAATTACTAGAATACATTGTTTCTCACTGAGGCATCGAAGTCAACCTGGCAAAGGTTAAAGCAATAATGGATATGCCTCCTCCTTCCAATCTCTAGCAATTAAGAAGTCTACAAGGAAAGCTCCAATCAATCCGTCACTTTATAGCTTAGCTGGCAGACAAATGTCATCCATTCCAGCACCTATTGCATAAAGGAGTCACTTTTAAATGGACTGAGCAATGTCAATCAGCCTTTCAAGCTCTCAAGGACTATTTGTTGTCACTGCCTATCCTAATGCCTCCTATAGATGGAAAGTGATTTATATTGTATATTTCTACAACCAAAATGGCACTAGGAGTTCTCTTGGCCCAACAGGATGAGAACGACAAAGAGTGAACTGTTTATTATATTATCTTGACACTCATAGGCTACAAGCTAAATTATTCAACTATTGAACGGGCATGCTTAGCAATGGTATTTGCAACACAAAAACTCTGACACTATATGCTAAATCACCAAACATTGCTAGTTGCAAAAAATGATCCCTTGAAATATTTGCTCAATAGAGCAGCTTTGACGAGTCACCTAGCCAAGTGGGTTATGATCCTCAGTGAATTTGATATTGAGTACATGGAGCGAAAGGCAATAAAAGGACAAGTCATAGCTGATCAACTTGCAGAGGCTCCTATTTATGATGATCATCCCATGTTGACAGATTTTCCAGATGAATCAATCTTTTCTCTTACATATTCTAATGAATGGAAGTTATACTTTGATGGATCCCATACCAAGTTCAGATCTGGAGCAGGCATATTGTTTGTCACCCCTCAAGGTGATGCTATTCCCAAGTCCTACAGAATAACTTTCCATTGTACCAATAACATTGTAGAGTATGAAGCACTGGTCACAGGACTCCAAGTAGCGGTCCACTGGAACATCACACATTTACAAGTCTATGGAGATTCTCAATTAGTCATCTGTCAAGTCAATGATGACTACGAAACAAAAGATGAAAAGCTTATTCCCTATAAGCATATGGTAGATTTCTTCAAGACAAAATTCACGGTTATCCATTTCAGTCAAGTTCCAAGAATGCAAAACAAGTCGGCAGATGCAATGGCTACAATTGCTTCCATGTTGAATATGCCCCATAATATGGACAAGTGTGAATTTTTGGTCAAATAGTTGCTTGTCCCTTCTTTTGACATTCCGACAACAGATGTGATGTGCGTTCTTGTTGGTCCTAACTCCCCATGGTACAATGATGTATATCAGTATTTGAAATCTCAAACCTTACCACCTAACCTTTCTGCTAACCAACGTCGAGCCTTCATCCGACAGATGGCCAAATATGTCATCTTTGCTGACACCCTTTACTACCATTCCTTTGACCATACCCTCCTCAGGTGTTTGGATTTTGATGAAGCACAAATGGATTTACACAAGGTTCACGATGGTATATGTGGGGGCCATTTCAATGGTCTTAGCTTAGCCAAAAAGTTGATTCGTGCTGGGTATTATTGGCCCACTCTGGAGAAGGATGTTCATGATTTTGTTAAGAAGTGCTACAAATGTCAGATCCATGGAAATTACATTCATGCACCAGCCCAAGAGCTTCATTCTGTCATATCTCCGTAGCCCTTTTCTCAATGGGGATTGGATCTTATTGGCAAGATTCACTTGACATCTACAAATGGACACAAGTTCATCATTACAGCCACAGAGTATTTTACAAAATGGATCGAGGCTATCCCCATGACTTATATCACTAGTGTGAAAATTTCAAAATTCCTATTGAATTATATCATATGCAGATATGGTGTTCCCCTTGCCATAGTCACAGATAATGGTCGACCATTCAAGAATAAAGATGTCAAGGAACTCTATGAAAAGTTTCATATCCAACACCGTTTCTCTAGTCCATACTATCCACAGGGTAATGGTCAAGCTGAAGCATCAAATAAAACCATTATCAAGATCCTGAAAAAGGTTGTCAATGACGCTAGTTGAGATTGGCATGTACAGTTGAATCTAGCACTATGGGCCTATCACACTTCTATCTGCACACCTACTGGCGCAACATCTTATTCCTTAGTGTATGGTGCAGAAGCCATTTTACCTTTGGAGGTGGAGATTCCTTCCTTGCATGTTTCCTTGCAATATTTGATTGATGATGAGACACATAGAGTCTCTCGATTGCATCAGCTTGAGATGTTAGATGAGAAATGTTAGACAGCCCTGACACATTTGCAAGCATATCAAAACCATCTCCATCGCTCTTATAATAAGAAAGTCAAAGGGTGACACTTCAAAGTGGGAGACCTGGTTTTAAAGGCAAACCCCAAGAATGCACAGTCTACTGACATCATCAAGGGCAAGTTTGAACCTGATTGGGTTGGGCCTTTCATAGTGACTGCAGCCTATGGCTCGGGGGCATATTAGCTTGCCACTCCAGAAGGTGAACCTTTGTCTAATCCTATCAATAACATGCATCTTTGCAAGTGCTGGGCATAATTTTCTATTAGGCACTTTTGCAAATATGATCCTAAAAAATACAAAAAAATCAAAAAATCAAGAAAATACAAAAAAAAGTGAAAAAACAAAAAAAAAAGAACAAAAAGTAAAGAAAAATGATTCGCCCTCTAGTGAAAACCTGGCAAACAGGCACTTTGGGCAAGTACCATGGTGAAAACCTGGCAAACAAGCACCATGTGTAAAAAGATCATTGCTCTGTCATCTGTCATGACCTCTAGCTATGCTTTCTCTCAGCCGGTTTATCATGTCTATCTTTGTCTTGACCCAATGTTCTGTCCCACGCCTGTGATTGGTCAACGTCATTGTCTTGCATATTCTGGTTTCTGGTACATATGTTTCAGTCCTAGTATATATATATATATATATATATATATATATATATATATATATATATATATATATATATATATATATATATATATATATATATATATATATATATATATATATATATATATATATATATATATATATATATATATATATATATATATATATATATGTCTTTTCGATGCACATTGGGTCCGTTCCCCTTGTCATGATCAATCACTGGAACTTTTAAATTGCAAAATGTCCTTAAAAAATCATAAAAAATTGCAAAATGTCCTGAAAAAATCATAAAAAATTGCAAAATGTCCTGAAATTATCCAAAAAAATTTTAAAATGTCCAGAAATAATCCAAAAAAATTTAAAATGTCCTAAAATAATCCAAAAAAATTGAAAAATGTCCTGAAATAATTCAAAAAAAAAAAAAAATTGAAAAATGTCCTGAAAAAAATCCCTAAACATCAAATAAAGTCCTGAAAAAAATGAACAAAAACATTATAAAACTTGCAAAATAAAAAGAAAAATATCCCCTTTGTGCATCGACAGATCACTAAGCATCCCTCCAATGACACGCAATCACACATTGGGCTTTAATGAAATCATGCATTAACAGATGAACTTTTTTTCAATCAAACCAGACATTCAAACTAATCAAAATTGTCATATCAATCGAACATCAACATCAATGTCACTCGTCCTAGGCACACTATCATGGGTCTTATATAGGGTGTTGTATACTCAAAACCAAACTGTGTTCTATCTTAGACGGGGTACTACATGTCCTCAAACTAGACAGCATGATCATCCTATCAGCACTTTCAACTTTTGACAATGAAAATCAAGATGTTTGTTGGATTTGTTGGAATTAGTGAGTCTTATTATTTATTGATTTATCTTTGATCATGTTCCTATGTTGCTCGATGATGTCACTGAGTGATTTAGAGTGACCGGGATGGTTCATGGTCCCTTTCTTTTTTGTTGTGATTGCTTTTTGTCTGTGATGTGTTTGTTGCAAAAAGAGTTCCATTTCAGCTCTGGCCTTCAATGCCATGATGCTACACATCCATTTTGCTATATTAAAATAAAGGTTCTCACCTACAAAGTGCATTACTGAAAGCAAGTTTTTCTTCGTCTCTAACTATCCTCTGTCTCATTTCTTCTTACTAACATTTCTTCTGTCAGTTCAGATAGTCAGTTCAGTCTAGTGCTCTGATTTCTCCACACACATAAGCTGCATCCTGCATTCATTGGTTAGTACATTTGCATTATATCAAACATCACATCAATCATCATATCAAGCATTTTATTCATTCCATATTATAAATGAATCAAAAGCACATAAAAATATATCCATACATGTTCATAAATAGTACATACGTCATCCATACATGGAAAATAACCATATGTCATAACACATTGCATCCCATCATATCGATGCATATCATATATCAAAAAAATATTGGAGTACAAAATTGGACTGTTTGTCCTAATTATGGCCCATAGGCTGACTACATAATGTCAAACTACATCTGTCTGTCCTAAAGAGCATGTGCCTCTATCACTGGGTGCTCCCTCTATCCTCCTCATCTTTGCCATGTCTCAAGGATGTTGTCCCTCCTATCCTTGGTCCTGGCTGTGGTGGTCTCATAGGTCCACTCACCCCCATGCTACTCAATGACCTCCAAGAGTGTGCCCTGCTCTCTGTCCTTGATCGTGCCTGATATGAAGCTACTCTCTTCTCTAGTGGAACTGCACTCTCATATAGTGTCCTCCAATGGCGTATCTCCTCTCTGGTCTCTACCAACATCTATGCCATCTCACGTGCACTGGCATCCCTAATTGACCCAATGTACTCAGTGACTCTCTGTTCCTCTCATTGTGCCTGAGCTATTGCTGTATCTCGAGCTGCTATGAGTCTGGCTATCTCAGCTCTGAACTGATCCTGCTCTATCCTCAAGATGGAATTTTGTCTCTCTAATGTCACAATGTGATCCTCCTGACTCGCTATGGTAGCCCTGTACAACTCCATCTCCTCTATCCTGGCTGTCTCCGGCTCTATGGTTATATCCTATAGTGTCTCCTGATCAGCTGAGTCTGGCTCATCATCGTCACCCTCCTCCTCATCTCTGTCCTCATCATCCCCCTCGTCCTCATCCCCACCCTCATCCTCCTCATCCTCATCATCTCCCTCCTCCTCTCTAGTGAGTGGGAAGTCCTCCTGTCTCCTTGGTACTGGAATGTCAAGATCTGTCAATGGCACTGGTCATCGTCATGCAAACCATCTCTCATACTCCTCTATCATCTCGACATCCACCACATCTGACCTCCAATCCCACTATCTTTGTTGTAGCTGTGTGAAGTTATCATATGCTATGTGTGGCTGAATCATACTCCCCCACTGACTCATCTCTCTGTGAGATCAGGCAAAGTGTGCAGTCCTTCTAGGTACATCCTTCCTCTCTCCAAACTATCGTCTGACTCTCTTTGGCAAGTACATCTCAATCATTCTTTGGCAATTCATTGGTCACCCAATCAGGTACCTCTCCTATCTATAATATGATAGCTCATCATGATCATCTGACCATCCAGGGCAATCAAGATATGGCCTCCATGTGAACTCTCTCAATCTATCTAGCTCGTGTCGCCAATACAATATGTATCCAAAAGGACCCTGTCTTAGTGCTCCTCCATAGCAATACACATATGGTCGATGTGGTACTACCTGTCTCTCTATAATTGGTTGACATATGGCTATATGCTCAAATGCCCATACTTATAGCAATGTGACTCCATAGCTCAAAGTCTGTACCCCCTGATATGCTATCTAATGCAACTGAAAATATAGCATAGCTAGTACACATGGTCCCCATGCGTACACCATCCCCTTTGTCACCATCCACTTTAGCACTCTTCCCCATCCAATAGGGAATCCATGTCCTCATCTGTCTCCTGCTAGTAGGCATGCTATCACCACTGCTATCACCACATATCGCCAATCATACTCTGATGCCATGGTCTCCCAGCTGATCTCCCTCTTGATGATATCCACATCCTCTGTGTCGCACTCAAATAATCTACACAATGCATCTCTCCCTGTCACTGGGTCATACTCTATCATCTCCCCATGAATCATAATGCGGAGGATGCGCCATACATCCTCTAGTGTCACAGTTGCCTCTCCAGTCGCTAGATGGAAGGAGGAGGTCTCTGAATGCCATCACTCTACCAATGCAGTAAGTAATCCTATGTTTGCCCTAATCTTAGGCATGAATGTGATGTAGTATATCCCAAGTCCTACTAATGTATCTCTGTCTGTGCTCCTGAGTCTATGTCGTAGCATGAAGCAATCTGGTCGATTCTCCTATGTGATCAATGGACACTATCGACTCTGCATCACAATTGGGACACATTTTGTTAGTATTAGGGTTTGCTCCTATGGGTTGCATTTCCTTGTTTCATGGCCAAATCAGGGTGTTCTTTATCTATTTTGACCTATCCTACCCTTATTCCCCTTTTCGGATCATTCACATGCCATTTTTTTGACCAAATTAGGGTTGCCAATGCACAATTGCACTTGTGTCAAGCATCCTACACCTATGTCACACAACCTGCACCTGTGTACCCTACACAAGCATAGAAGACCTCACACAAGTGTAAAATTTGCCCTACACAAGCGCAGAAGTCAGTTTCTGCATTCCCGATGGGCCCTGCACTATCCCGCAAGCAAGTCAAATTCATCAAATTGAAAATATGGGTTTTTGAGTTACATACCACTGCTCCTGCATCGTCTAGTTGTTTGTAGGTGTGTACATGTTCTCTAAGGTGATCCACCATTGGAATGTTTGCCATCTCTCTACAAGTGTCCTTTTCCAGAGCAACAAATTCTCCTCTTTGGCTAGTGCAAATGAGCTCTTTTCATTCTCTTTATCTCATTTATAGATCTTTGTCAGTGCATATATGGACATGCACCCTCTCCATCTTATGTTGGTCATGGTCTTTTGCACCATCATTTGCTTTTCCTTCATGCATCTGATCTCTAATTGTCAACTCATTCGATCCTATCATTTTTATCGATCAATTGGCCTCTTTTCTGCATGTTTCCGGCCATTTTCTCGAAGGGGCATGCATATGTCATTATCAGTTGTCTGGGGCATTTTCATTTAAGTTCTTTGAAACAATGCTTCAAATCGCATTGTCTCAAAGAGGGGCAAAATGTAGACATCTAAAAATGGTCAACGCTTGCAGAGTCATACTTTAACATTGGCGCATTGCCTTATTTTAGGTTTTTGCATCACATTAACAATTCTCCTATGTCACGCACTTGGTTTTTATCATTTGTGAACATCGAGTCCTTCTTCTGCATTCCTCATTTATCTCGCTTTCAAAAATGGTCTTGTTGACAACAATCTTCAATCATGATTTTTGTCAATCTTATCCTGTCGCATCAATGTGCATGCTCATTTTGTCATCATTTTAGACATCGTCAATCCTGAGTAGGGTTTTTTCCTCTTATCAATCTTGTCATCTTGCAATCGATTTGTCATCGATCATTATCATTTTCAATCTTGTCATCTTGCGATCGATTCATCATCGATCCTTGTCCTCTGATCAAATTGTCATTAATCTTGTCATCATGTGATTGATTTGTCATCGATCATGGTCATTTTCAATCTTGTCATCTTACAATCTATTTTGTCATCGATCCTTGTCCTCTTGTCAATTTTGTCATTGATTTGTCATCGATAGTCATCGTCCTTCTCAATCATGTCAATTTGGATCAATTAGTCATTGTTCCTCATCAATTGGCGCATTTATCAATCAAATCATTTATCACATTGGTCATTTATCAATTCAAAATTATGATCAAATCGGCATCAAATCAATCTCACATCAAGACCTAATTTTCATCCTTGCATTGCTAATTCATCTTCTAGGGTTTCATGATTTAATCATTTAACCTTGTTGTAGACACCTAAAAATGGTCAACGCTTGCGAAGTCATACTTTAACATTTGCGCATTGCCTCATTTTAGGTTTTTTTGCATCACATTAACATTTCTCCTATGTCACACACTTGGTTTTTATCATTTGCGAACATCGAGTCATTCTTCTATATTCTTCAATCATCTCATCCTCAAATTTGGTCTTGTCGACAACATTATCCAGTCATGATTTTGATCAATTTTATCTTGTTGCATCAATGTGCGTGCTAATTTGTCATCATTTTGGACATCGTCAATCCTAATTAGGGTTTTGTCCTCTTTTCAATCTTGTCATTTCGCGATCGATTTGTCATTGATCGTGGTCATTTTCAATCTTGTCATCTTGCAATCTTGTTGATTTTGTCATTTTGTGATCATTTTGTTATCGATCATTGTCTGTCTCAATTATGTCAATTTGGATCAATTTGTCATTGTTCCTCGTCAATTGGCGCATTTATCAAATCATTTATCACATTGGTCATTTATCAATCCAAAATCAAATCAAATCGAGTCAATTATCTTTCAAGACCTAATTCATCTTCCAGGGTTTTGTGATTTAATCATTTAACCTTGTGTGTCATTTCTTCCTCTAGGATTAAATAATTTATTTATTTATCCTAGGTCTTCGTGTCACAATTAAATGTTTCATTTGATTGGCTAATTAATTATTCCTCTTTTTGTGAATTAATTAATAAATGAAAATTTATTAATTGATTTACCTAATTTCTCCTAACTCCTAATTTCCTAATTTTTCATTCCCTCTTTGTGAATTAATTGATAAATGAGAAATTATTAATTAATTCACTAAGTTCCTATTTTCCTCTTTTTGTGAATTAATTAATAAATTACAAATTATTAATTAATTTACCTAATTTTCTAATTTTCCATTATTTCTAATTCTTAAATTCCACCTATTTTCTAATTTTCTAATTCAAATTCCACCTAATTAACTTGTCCCTAGTTCTCCCTATTTTTGTGCTTCATGCATCATACTCTTGACATAGCAATTTGTCATAGAATTTGTCTTGACATAGCAATTTGTCATAGAATCTGTCATAAAATTGTCATAAGCCTCTTTGCATAGCAACATGTCATAACTTTGCTATTCTTGATTTGAATTTCTATTCGAATCATTATCATGCTAATTTGTCCATTTCTCCAATTTCTCTATAAATTGGATGATCTTCATCAATCAAAGCCGAATCCCTATCAGAATATCGAACTTATGCTTCTAGTACTCTTGACCAATAACCAACATCAATCTTGCTTTCAATTGTATGTGCACTTGTAGGTGAGATCCACAAATCCATTGAAGAGGAAAGAAGAACAATGGAGTCGCATGGAAGGAGCATTCAAATCATCATCTGGTTTGCATGATATTTGCTCTTGAATGCTTTGTTTTTATGTCTCTATTGAGTGTGCTTAGGATTAGATCATTGCAATGTGTGTTTGGGATTGAGTTAATAATGATGAATATGTTTCTATTGCTTTGATAATTCCTATTTCCTATGCTACATTAATTGGTGAACCCGATGTGAATACTAACCTTCTAACCCCTTTACTGTGTTTTGGAGTGCTTTGAAGTTGATTTGCAGGTCAAAAACCTTAAAACAGGGTCGTGCAGGGTATTCTAGAGACTTCTACGCTTGTGTGATGCATCTTGCACCTGTGTCATGCATCTTGCGCTTGTGTAGGTGACATCTTGCGCCCATGTCATACATCTTGCGCCTATGTCATAAGTTCTGCACTTGTGTAAAGTCCAGAACAGAGGTGAAAAATGCAGTCTTTACTTGAAATTTTTGGTGTTTTTGCTTTCTATTTTCTGTGCTTTGGATTTTGGTACTAATTATTGGTGCAGGATCTTGGCATATGCATGACAAAGACCACAAATCAAACTACTAACATGTGTTATGCAGAATCGATGGTCAAAGACAACAAATCAAACCTCTAACTTGGGTTTTGCAGGTTGCCTTGGAGAAACAACCAAATTGTGTGTTTGAGATTTTTAATTAGGCACTTAGTGATTTATAAATAGGAGGGAATGAACATTTGTTTGCTTTGAATGTTAAGTATGACATTGGAGTAGGAGAGTATGCTCTCATCCTTCATAGGGTGATCAGAAATCCAGATCTTCGATACCATGCTTGTGTTGTTGATTGTGTGTCTCCTTTAGAGGGCCTGCCTTCCTGACCACTTTTCTTTTGCAAGCAAGTGATAATCATGAGAAGGGAACGACCCAAAGTGAGTATGGCTAGAATTCCTTGGCATTCTAACTCACTATAAAAAGATACCTGATGGGCAAAAGCTTTGAAGGAAGTGTTACATGGGAATTGCAGTTACTTGGGAAGTGATGACCCTTGAACTCTTTCTCATATCAACATCTAAGTAGGGCCTCAAGGTCTAAATCATTCTTGTGCGACTACATTTGTTTGGTATCTTGATGGGCTTCATGTCTCAATCACGCTTGCGTGACATCAAGGAGTAATACTTAACAGAAATCCTTACTAAACACCTTGTTTTTAGAGGCCAAAAACCCTTCTAGTTGCTTGAGAAGGACAAATTTGGATACTTGGAAGAGATACTAAGTTCGCCATGGGGAGATTTCCATGGGGACTGATGCTTGGCTGCCCTGAGAAGTGAGTGCCGTGGAGGGGAGCCCGTGGGGTCAAGCATCTATGTATTCTCCTTGAATCTCATAATGAGTCTACCTCTCAAGTACCTAATGTCTTTGCCTACCATAAGAAATGTGGAAATGAGCATGAGTGTCTTGAGTCTAAGTTGCAATATCTTGTATTCTTTGATTGTCAAAAGTTGAATTGCATCCCATTTCAAAAAGCAAAACAAATTGATCTAACATAAGATTTAAACACAAGAGACATTCATCCAACAAACGTTCAACAAGGTTCAAAACACATCTTCAAGCATGGTTGTCAAACATTATTCAAAATCTTGTCTTAACATTCATGTCACTTACATTTAGGTTCATCCTAGGTTGCATTTTGCAAAATTCATTGTCAAGTACCAAGGTTAGGTTTCACCTAAGTCATACTCCTTTGCATATCAATAAGGGTCATCCATTTGCATATGTCCTCTTGCATTAAGGTCATACCATTGTCATACATTGCATACCCTAAGTCTCTTCATTAAGCTTAAGTCATTATCATATCATAGCAATTGTCCCTTTGCATATAGTGTCAAAGCTAGGTCTTGTCATACTTGAGTAATCCAAATCTTTGATAAACCCTAAGTCATTGTTAAGAGGTCTAGACCTTATCAAAACCTTTTGTCCTTTTGTCATCCATGTCATTTCGTCAAACCTAGCTTAGTATCCAAGCATATAGGGGAGACATTGTCATCTTGTCCTTTGTCACTTAGTCCTTTTTTCCTTTGAGGTCTAGACATCATTTCAGTTTCCCAAGGGTCCCTCTCTTAGATTTGCATTCATAAGTTTGTCAAAATCTTCAAAAACAACCACAAACATAGGTTGCATTCTTGCCATAGATTGCATCTTCATTTATTTAGTTTGCATTTAGTTACATATCATATATTATCCTTGAAAATTTCCAAAAATATTGCATTTGCATAGTGACATGTCTATTGAAACAAGGTTCCAAGCACCAATGATGCAACAAAGTTTGACATATCAACCGACAATGCAATCAAATTTTAATCCAATGCAATCACAATTATATCCAACCCAACAACAAGGCAACATTGGTCAAACTTATCATGATGATGTAAATGTCCAAATACAAAAACTAGAGGAGAAACTATCTCAAGAAAATGAGATATTGGAACAGAGAGTGAAAAACATTCAGAAGAATAGATCACAAACATCCAAAATGTTTCAAAAATTTCCAGGTCAAAATCTAAAGATTGAGCCAATTGATGTAAGATCTCTTCTTGAGCGATCAGACATACCAGCTCTCCTCTCCCAAATAGAGATGATGAAACAATTTCAAGAAAAGAGACAACATCAATTTCAACATTATGTGCCTCCACAACAAGAACAAGAAGGTGTTTACTATCAATCAGATTTTCACCAATTTCAACAATATGTCCAACCAATTATACAATGTTCAGTCCAACCAATGGTCCAACATATGCAACCAACACAATCAATGGTCCAATTTCAACAATATGTCCATCCAACCATACAATCTCAACAAATGGTTCAACCAATGGTGGAATATCAACAAGTTCAATCAACATATCAATGTCAACAACCACAATCACCAAACATTCAGAAACAAAGGTTGCAACACACACCAAGCCAAGTTTCAAACATGTCAAAACAACTGAACCAAGTCCAATATCAAAAAATGACATCAAATCAAAAACACGTTTAAATTCCAGATACAACTATGTCAAAACCTCGAAAGAAAGGTGGCTTTATTGCAATGCTCTTAAGGAAACTACCAAGTGAGTTTATTGAGGAAGATCAAGATAATACACTTATGTCAAGCAATGCCTCATCCCCCCACAAACAAATTGACTCTCTAGTGGCATCTATCCCTACATCTTTAGAAGTTTCACAAGAACCTTCCATATTGTCCTCATCAAACAATACACCCAAGGATGCAATTATCCAAGAGCTATCCATAATTGATTGCCAAGATAATCCAATTCATGATGCACATCCTTGTCATGTTTCAGAAATACAAGACCCAATGCCACCATGCACTTTATTGTCATTACCTATTTTAGAGGACCCCATTCGAAGTCCCTCTTCCTCATGTTCAAGCATTGATTCCTTGCCAGAATCCATCACAAATGTTCAAAGTGCATTTCCTTCATGCCAAACCATTGATCCCATGTCAGAATACCCCATGCATATCCAAAGTCTAACCTCATGTCAAGAGGATAAATTAGAAAATGAAGAAATGTGTCTTAAAACAGATCAAGATCAAGACCCCAAAACCTTATCATCCCATCCAATTGTTGACCAGGACCCCATGTTCCCAGACACTCATGATGATTCCCCTATTCTTGTCCATCCTATCCAAAGTCCCATTGACACTCCATTCCCCAAGCAAGATCAAGATATTCCAGTCCATCCAGTCCCAAACAATCCCCTTCCATTTCATGAACACAATGTCCTTTCAAATCCCATTGACATTCCGCTTCCTAAACAAGATCAAGATATCCCTTCCATCCTTTCTAATGATCCCATTAAAAGTCAAGAGAAAAGCACCTTTAAAGAGGATTCCAATGATCTTCCTCCTTGTCAAGATCAAATTCTTCCTTCAGATCCTTCACAAGATCCACTTGTCCCTCCACCTCCACGTCCTAATCCCGCATATCCACTCCAAGATCGCATTTCTTTTGACGATCCCATTATTTCTCCCATTCCATCTCTTGAAGAGCCTATCATTGAACCATGTCCACAACACAATCCTAGTCACCCTCATGATCCCGATCCCCTTCATGATTCTAATGTGTCAGTGCAAGATGTTCATGAACCCTCGACATGCATAATGGGTTCTTCCACTTTGGTTCAATCCGATCCACTTCAAGATCTCATTATTTCTCTCATATCATATCCACCTCATAATGGACTCGCGTCTTCTTCCCAAAGCAAAGAGTGTCCTATTAGTCAAAATATTGATAAAGGCAAAGGGGTAGACCTTTACAAGCAAGAACCCTTCCATATCAAAGAATATACTAATGGTCATGGCTACAAAGCTCACCCTCAAGGCGTTGGTATCCCTTCAAAGTCAAAATCAAAACATATCCCTTCCCCATCATCGCTTCCATCCATTCTAGGTCCTTATATTCCTTCATCCTCTATGCAAGGTCAACAAAGGCACACATCCTTGAGTAAATTTTATCCATCCAAAACAACTCCATTTCATTCATATCCATCCATGCATTCCTTTCCTCCTCCAAGCAATTTGGATGCCAAGTATAAAAGTCATAAGTCTAGCAATCCACATGTATTCAAGGATCAACATGTCCAATCTAATCGACATGTCAAAACAAAGAACAATATGATCCGAAAAGAAAAATATATATTCAAAAGGCCACAAAGGCCCACTGAGCAAAATAAAGCAAAGTCAAAATATATATGGGTTCCTAAATCCCTTGTGCAAGCAATGCACTCCAAGGAACCACAAAAGCATGAAAAATCAAAAACCATGTGGATCCCCAAGAAGCTCCTTGAAGCACAAAAAGAAACATCCAACTTGGCATCCAAAATTGCTATTCCTCCATCCAAACCTTCCAAGTCTATTCCTTCATCACCTTCTTCATCCATTTTGGGCCCTTATGTCCCAAAATCCCAAGCTATTCCTCCATCCAAATCTCCATATCCAAAACCTACTCTTCCTCCATCAGTCCATCACCCCTCAAGGTGTGTGCCAATGTCGATCTTGCCAACATTTCCATCCAGTGAAGCCCAATTCTTCCAATACCCTATCCATTATCCAGTGCATATTTTCCATCCTTCCATCCCTCTGGTCCAATCCTTTGCATAAATCCTTGCCTTAGTTTCATCTCATTTTCCATGTCCTTATCTACCAACGTCTTTGAGCATACTTTTAAAGGTCATGGTCCATTCTTTTCAAGGCTACTATCCAAATAAAAAGACACTTGAGTCCTTCTTCCATCCCCTATCATGTGTCCATTTTCTATTGAAAAAGTGAAAAAAAAAAAAAGACAAAAGAAAAAAGAAGTAAAGCAAAAATAATTCGTCCATTGGTGAAATCTTGGCAAACAGGCGCCTTGGGCAAGTACCATGATGAAAACCTGGTAAACAGGCATCATGCGTAATCAATGAACTTCTTGCACACCACACTTGGGGGCAGGTTTCCTCCTTCATATCCTATTGCCCTTCATTATCCTATCATACTATGTCATTACCTGTCATATCCTATTGTCCCTCATGCCCATTTTCCCTTTCCACCTTTGATCTTGACAAGGCTGACGATCGTCATGAGCATCATGTATCTTGTTTGCAGCTTTTAGTCTATCATAGCTTTTGGTCATTTATCCATTTTCTTATTATAACCTTTCATCCATATTCCCTGTCTTATTGCAACTTTCTGCCACTATCCCGTATTTTATCCCGACCTTCAGTCCATGTCCCTTATCCATTCTTGGTCTTGCTTATCCTATCCATATCTTATCACTATCCACACATTCTTTTTCATTCCTTGATCTTGGTCTGACATAAGGATGCAAATTTAAACATGGTTTCAAAAACCTCTTGACATGTCCCTCATGCCATGTCACTGCTTTACATTATCATATCCAGTCTCTTGTCCCATCACGCAATAGCCCTTGAAAATTGCATCCATATTGTCTCCATGATAAAAGGCCTTTGTCTCCCCTCTATCCACCAACATTTCAGAAAGCTTTTTTATCCATTTATCATATTCCTTGCCTTGCTAGACACTGGGGGCAAAATTTCAAAAAAATCATAAAAATTGAAAAATGTCCTGAAAAAATCATAAAAATTGAAAAATTCCTGAACAAATCATAAAAATTGAAAAATGTTCTGAAAAAATCATAAAAATTGAAAAATTCCTGAACAAATCATAAAAATTGAACTAAGTCCTGAAAAAATTCATCAAAATCGAATAATGTCTTGAAAAAATCCAAAAAAATCAAATAACTGTCCTGAAAAAAATTGAAAAAAAGTCATATAAAGTCCTGAAAAAAATGAACACAAAAAAATTATAAAACTCACAAAAACACGCATTTTGCAATAAAGTATTCCTTTTGTGCATAAGACAAACCACTGAGCATTCATCCAACGACACTCGCAATCCGTTTCACACTGTGCTTTAATGAAATCATGCTTTAACCAGATGAACTTTTTCAATCAAAACCTGACATTCAAACTGATCACAATTGTCATCTCAATCGAATATCAGTATCAAAATCATTTGTCTTTGTCACTTCTATCATGGGTCTTATACAGGGTGTGGTATACTCGAAACTAGAGTGTGTCCTGTCTTAGACGGGGTACCGCATTTCCTGAAACCAGACAGCATGATCGTCCTACCAACGCCTTCAACTTTTGACAATGAAGATCAAGATGTTTGTTTGATTTGCTTGAATTTGTGCATCTTATCTTTTTATTGATTTATCTTTGGCTTCGATCATGTTCCTATGTCGCTCAATGATGTCACTGAGTGATTTAGAGTGACTGGGATGGTTCATGATCCTTTTTTTTTTTTTTTAATTGTGATTGTCGTTTGTCTGTGCTGTGTCTGTCTTTCACAAATCGGGTTGCATTTCAGCTCTGGCCTTCAATGCCATGATGCTACGCATCCATTTTGCTACATAAAAATAAAGGTTCTCACCTACAAAGTGCATTACTGAAAGCAAGTTTTTCTTCGTCTCTAACTGTCCTCTGTCTCATTTCTTACTAACATTTCTTCTGTCAGTTCAGATAATCAGTTCAGTCTAGTACTCTGATCTCCACACTTATGCTACATCCTGCATTCATTGGTTAGTACATTTGCATTCCATCACATCTTACATCAAGCATTTTATCCATTTCATTTCATAAATACATAAAAATACATCCATACATGTTCATACACAATGCATAAGTCATCCATACATGAAAAATAACATCAGTCATAACATATTGCATCTCATCATATCGATGCATGTCATATCACATATCATAATAATGTCGGAGTACAAAATTGGACTATCTATCCTAAGTATGGCTCGCAGGCTGACTACAAAATGTCAAACTACATAATGTCCACTGTCTGTCATATGGAGTACGTGCCTCTATCACTGGGTGCTCCCTCTATCCTCCTCATCCCTGCCATGTCTTGCAGATGATGTCCCTCTTGGTCCTGGCTATGGTGGTCTCATAGGTCCACTCACCCCCATGCTGCTCAATGACCTCTGAGAGCATGACCTGCTCTCTATCCTTGATCGTGCCCGATAAGAAGGTGCTCTCCACTCCGGTGGAACTGCTCTCTCATATAGTGTCCTCCAATACAGTCTCTCCTCTCCGGTCTCTACCAACATCTGTGCCATCTCCCATGCACTGGCATCCCTAATCAACCCAATGAACTCAGTGACTCTCTGTCCCTCTCGCTGTGCCTGAGCTATGGCTGTATCTCGAGCCTCTGTGAGTCTGGCTATCTCCGCTCTGAACTGCTCATGTTGTCTCTCCAATGTTGCAATGTAATCCTACTGACTCGCTATGGTAGCCCTGCACATGTCCATCTCATCTGTCCTAGCTATCTCTGGCTCTATGGGAATATCCTGCAATGTCTCCTGATCAGCTGAGTCTGGCTCATCATCTTCCTCCCCACCATCATCCCCATCTCCCTCATCCTCATCTTCATCATTTTCCTCTCCATCGTCATCATCCTCCCCACCATCATCCTGTCTCCCTCATCCTCATCCTCATCCTCATCCTCCTCCTCGTCCTCACCATCTCCCTCTCCTCCCATGAGTGGGAAGTCCTCCTGTCTCCTTGGTACTGGAATATCAGGATCGGTCAAAGGCACTGGTCGTCGTCGTGCAAACCATGTCTCATATTCCTCTGTAGTTCCAGCATCTACCACATCTGACATCCAATCCCACTGTCTTTGCTGTAACTGTGCAAAGTCGGCATATGCTATGTGTGGCTGAATCATACTCCCCCACTGACTCGTCTCTTGGTGAGATCAAGCAAAGCATGCAGTCCTCCAAGGTACATCCTGTGTCTCTCCAAACTATTGTCTGACCCTCTCTGGCAGGTACAACTCAATCACTCTCTAGCGGTTCACTGGTTGCCCAATCAAGTACCTCTCCTATCTATAGTATGGTAGCTCATCATGATCATCTGACCATCTGGGGCAATCTCGATATGGCCTCCATATGAACTCCCTTAGTCTGTCTAGCTCATGTCGCCAGTATAATATGTATCCAAACGGACCCTGTCTCAGTGCTCCCCCATAGCTATACACATATGGTCGGTGTGGTACAACCTGTCTATCTGTAATCGGCCGACATATGGCAATATGCTCGAATGCCCATACCTAAAGCAATGTGACTCCACAGCTCAATGTCTGCACTCCCTGATACGCTATCTGATGCAGCTGGAAATACAACATAGCAAGTACACATGGTCCCCATGTGTACACTGTCCCCTCTGTCACCATCCGCTCTAGCACTCTTCCCCATCCAATAGGGAATCCATGTCCTCGTCTATCTCCTGCTAGAAGACATGCTATCACAACTGCTATCACCACATATCGTCGGTCATACTCGGAAGCCATGCTCTCCCAGCCGATCTCTCTCTCGACAATGTCCAAATCATCTGTGTCGCACTCAAATAGCCTGCACAATGCATCTCTACCTATCACTGGGTCATACTCTATCATCTCCCCATGTATCAGAATGCGGAGGATGCGCCATACATCCTCTAGAGTCACCGTCGCCTCGCCAGTCACCAAATGGAATGAGGAAGTCTCTGAATGCCATCGCTCTACCAATGCAGTAAGCAATCCTATGTTTTCCCTAATCTCGGGCATGTATGTGATGTAATATATCCCCAGTCCAGCTAATGTGTCTCTCTCTGTGCTCTTGAGTCTATGTCATAGCATGAAACAGTCAAGTCGATTCTCCCGCGTGATCAACGGATACTGTCGGCTCTGCATCACAATCGGGGCATTATTTTTGTCAGTTTTAGGGTTTGCTCCTACGGGTTGCATATTCTCTTTTTCATGTCAAATCAGGGTGTTTTTCATCTACATTGCCCTATCCTACCCTTATCCCCCCTTTTCCGATCATTCGCATGACATTTTGACAACAACTAAGGTTATTAGTGCACAATTGCGCCTGTGTTAGCTAACCTGCGCCTGTGTATCCCTACACAAGCACAGAACACCTGACACAAGCGCAAAACTAGATGACACAAGCGTAGAAGTCATCTTGTGCATCCCCTGTGGGCCCCGCAATGTCCCGTAAGCCATCAAAATTCATGAAATTCAAAACATGGGTTTTCGAGATACATACCGCTGCTCCTGCATCCTCCGATCGTCTGAATGTGCGTACACATTCCCCAAGGTGATCCACCATTGGAATGTTCGCCATCTCTCTGCATGTGTCCTTGTCCAAAGCAACAAATCCTCCTCCTTAGCTAGTGCAAATGAGCAATTGTCACCCTCTTGGTCTCATTTATAGCTCTTTGTCATTGCATAGATGGACGTGTGTCCTCTCCATCTTATGTTGGTCGCGGTCTTGTGCACCTTACATTGCTTGTCCTTCATGCATCCGATCTCCGATTGTCAGTCCGTTCGATCCTATCATTTTTATCGATCAATTGGCCTCTTTTCCCCATGTTTTTGGCCAATTCCTCGAGGGGGCATGCATATGTCATTATCGTTGTCTGGAGCATTTTCATTTTTGTTCTTTGAAACAACGCTTAAAATCGCATTATCTCAAAGAGGGGCAAAATGTAGACACCTAAAAATGGTCAACGCTTGCGAAGTCATACTTTAACATTTGCGCATTGCCTCATTTTAGGTTTTTTTGCGTCGCATTAACATTTCTCCTATGTCATGCACTTGGTTTTTATCATTTGCGAACATCGAGTCATTCTTCTATATTCTTCAATCATCTCGTCCTCGAATTTGGTCTTGTAGACAACATTATCCAGTCATGATTTTGATCGATTTTATCTTGTTGCATCAATGTGCGTGCTAATTTGTCATCATTTTGGACATCGTTAATCCTAATTAGGGTTTTGTCCTCTTTTAAATCTTGTCATTTCATGATCGATTTGTCATCGATCGTGGTCATTTTCAATCTTGTCGTCTTGCAATCTTGTCGATTTTGTCATTTTGCGATCATTTCGTTATCGATCATTGTCTGTCTCAATTATGTCAATTTGGATCAATTTGTCATTGTTCCTCATCAATTGGTGCATTTATCAAATCATTTATCACATTGGTCATTTATCAATCCAAAATCAAATCAAATCGAGTCAATTATCTTTCAAGACCTAATTCGTCTTCCAGAGTTTTGTGATTTAATCATTTAACCTTGTGTGTCATTTCTTCCTCTAGGATTAAATAATTTATTTATTTATCCTAGGTCTTCGTGTCACAATTAAATGTTTCATTTGATTGGCTAATTAATTATTCCTCTTTTTGTGAATTAATTAATAAATGAAAATTTATTAATTGATTTACCTAATTTCTCCTAACTCCTAATTTCCTAATTTTTCATTCCCTCTTTGTGAATTAATTGATAAATGAGAAATTATTAATTAATTCACTAAGTTCCTATTTTCCTCTTTTTGTGAATTAATTAATAAATTACAAATTATTAATTAATTTACCTAATTTTCTAATTTTCCATTATTTCTAATTCTTAAATTCCACCTATTTTCTAATTTTCTAATTCAAATTCCACCTAATTAACTTGTCCCTAGTTCTCCCTATTTTTGTGCTTCATGCGTCATACTCTTGACATAGCAATTTGTCATAGAATTTCTCTTGACATAGCAATTTGTCATAGAATTTGTCTTGACATAGCAATTTGTCATAGAATCTGTCATAAAATTGTCATAAGCCTCTTTGCATAGCAACATGTCATAACTTTGCTATTCTTGATTTGAATTTCTATTCGAATCATTATCATGCTAATTTGTCCATTTCTCCAATTTCTCTATAAATTGGATGATCTTCATCAATCAAAGCCGAATCCCTATCAGAATATCGAACTTATGCTTCTAGTACTCTTGACCAATAACCAACATCAATCTTGCTTTCAATTGTATGTGCACTTGTAGGTGAGATCCACAAATCCATTGAAGAGGAAAGAAGAACAATGGAGTCGCATGGAAGGAGCATTCAAATCATCATCTGGTTTGCATGATATTTGCTCTTGAATGCTTTGTTTTTATGTCTCTATTGAGTGTGCTTAGGATTAGATCATTGCAATGTGTGTTTGGGATTGAGTTAATAATGATGAATATGTTTCTATTGCTTTGATAATTCCTATTTCCTATGCTACACTTGTATGTCATTTTCTCCCTCTAGGATTAATAAATTATTTATTTATCCTAAGTCTTCGTGTCACAATTAAATGTTCATTTAATTGGCTAATTATTCCTCTTTTCGTGAATTAATTAATAAATGACAAATTATTAATTAATTTACCTAATTTTCCTCTTTTTC
The DNA here is from genome assembly GCF_030272615.1 of Cryptomeria japonica. Classification (NCBI taxonomy): domain Eukaryota; kingdom Viridiplantae; phylum Streptophyta; class Pinopsida; order Cupressales; family Cupressaceae; genus Cryptomeria; species Cryptomeria japonica. Next base: position 336,027,364 of record NC_081408.1, read on the forward strand.
TAATTTCCTAATTTCTATTTCATCTAATTTCAATTCTCTCCTATTTTTCTCTTAATTTCATGGGAATGACATTTCAATTTGTCATAATTTGTCATAATTGACAATCAATCAATTTTGACATAGAAATGTGTCATAATTTTGTCATAAATTATCAATCAATCAATCTTGCATAGAAAGTGCAAAATTGTCATAATTTGTCATAATTGACATTCTTGATTTGCAATTTCCATTCGAATCTCTTCATGCTAATTTGATCTTTTCTCCAATTTGTCTATAAATTGGATGAATTTCTTCAATCCCAACTAATCACTTTATTGAATAAATCATGCTTCGAGTACTCTTGCGCTATTATCTTGTCTACTTGCTTTTATCTCATGTGTATGCACTTGAAGGTGAGACCCACAAACAAAGGCTATTTGAAGAAGAAAGAAGAACAATGGAACCGCATGAAGGAAACATTTAGATCTACATTTGGTTTGCTTAGTTTTTAGTTTTGAATGTTTTGCTTTCATGTCTTTATTGATTGTGTTTAGGATTGATCATTGCATTTGAGCTTTTGTGATTGAGCTTCATTAATGTTGATTTGCTTGTGATGATTTCCGAATTTCCTAGCTTACAATATGAGCTTAAACTGGTACTAAACTTGGCATAGCAAATGCTGAATTGTAGCAGTACATTATATTGGATTCTCATAATCCATTTTGTAAGTTAGTGAGACTTCTATTTTGTATATTGAGCAATGAGCTCTAGGTAGTTGGGCTTCCTACATGTGCAGACACCTCATTGTAAGTATTATACATTCATTGGCTAGTGAGTGAATATTATGGGTCACAAATCCCACTGAGGTTTTTCCCATATCGGGTCTCCTTGTTAAACATCTTGTGTTATGGTGTGTTTTCTATGTTGTCTTTATTGTTCCTATTTACTGCATTAACTCTTATTTACCAGTACATTGTTTTGAAATGCATAATACTTAATAAGGTTAAATATTTTGTTAACCGGTTAGATACTGATTCACCCCCCCTCTCAGTATCTTTGGGATTGTCATTAATCCTAATAGCTGATCCATGAAATTAATCTCCTTCCAAGAAAGAATGTGCTGCCAGTGGTACTCTTTCTATCATCCACATCTCCTGCCCAATTTGTATCTATATATGCACATAACTCAAAATTGTCATCCTTAGGATACCATAAACCAAGATTTGCTATGCCTTGCAAGTATCAGAAAATCCTTTTTACTGCAGTTTCATGATTTTCTTTAGTATTTATTTGAAATCTCGAAACAATACACACTACATTCATTATTTTGTTTTCCTTTCTATTTCATGCATTAAGTTATATCGGTATTAATATAACTGTTAATCTATTTTATCAGCACTGAGTTTTAAGCTAGAATAATTTGTCTCTCAATTGTCCTTCCCAGTTCCTAACAATTGGTATCATAGCAATATGCAAAATACCAAATGCAAGCATCCAATCCATGTCTTTGACATAACCAAATGATCTCTAGATGATAACAAGTGATCATCAACTTCCTGAGCTGCCGAAGAACATATACCGGTGACTGTGCATAAACCAATATCCATACCGGGACCACAATGTTCTGGTTCAACAACAAACCAATATAACCAAAGTGCCAAATCAATAATGTATACCTCTAGAAAGATAAGTGTTGTAATCAATGACAACAAAAAATTCAACACATGATGAAGTCATCCATAATCCCAATAGAAGTAACTCTTGAATATGATCCTTTGGCTCATGATATGTGCTTGCTATAGTCTATACCTCTTATATTTATGCAAGATGAGGCTAGGTAATGTGTATTGATCAATTTTCTATCTCCTCTATGTGTGTTTCCAAAATTCAAGGTGAACTCCTAATAAGCTCCCAAGATGCAAGTATATGCTCCTCTACTTCAAGTGGATCCTCATGAGGTGTCTCTATTGTGGGTGAAAACCTATCCTATATCACACCTATCAAATTCTATAAGGCTTGTAAGATTTGAGGTCCATACTTGGGCTACTCATCTTGGTGAAAACTCTCAAAGTGATATGACTCTTCTTGTCCCTCATGTGAATGTGCTCCTCTTGAAGCACTATGGCATGGATGACCCTTCCTTCCATTTCCTACACCCTATTTTCTAACCGATACCTCATAACCTTTACCTCACTTCCTATCATTATTACCTTCCATCTACCTTTCATATCCCCTCTCTTAACCTCCTTCACTTTTTTACATCCTATCCTAAACCTTAACCTCATACCCATTTACTTTTACTTCACCTACCTAACCCCATCCATCCTTCACATCCTTTTATCTCCCCCCCTTCACTTTCCTACCTTCCAAACCCCTAACATATCCTAACTTACTCTTTCACCATTACATACTTCATCACTTACCTCCCTATCTTTTCCTAACCCACACCTCCTAACCTCATACCTCTCAACTTCCATTTTATACCACCTTCCTAACATGGTACACTTATCCTCCCTTCCAAAACACTGACAAAAAATGGCACTTGATCCCTACACAGTGGTCTCACGATCCTGTAGTATGGAGTTTCTATCATAGCCATATACACTAGCATCCATACCCAAGGTAAGCTCCTCAGCTAGAGCCTATGTTCAGGCCACTTCCAGTGGATGTCAGATACAAGAGTGGCACAATTTGTGGTTCTTCCCTATTTGATCATGTAGGTTTAGGTCATCCCGCTCCTTAATTAGGGTCTGCCCTAAGAGGTTATGCCTATAAAGAGGATAATTGATAATTTCATTTGATCAACCATCCAATTCAATCTTATTTATCTCTTTTTATACTAGACAATGAATATGAGCTAGAGAAAAAAATTATGAGTAGTAAAATTCATTATAAGAAGGATATAACTTGATCATCAACCAAGACAAATGTAGCCTCCTATGTAAAATTCAAACAATTTTATCACTACATCAAGAAAATTTGACACATTGTCACAAACATAACAATTTTTTCATTAAGAAAACATCCTATAAATGAATTGGTTGATTACCCTACCTTTTTTCTTCAACCGGATCTTGGCATCACCCCAATATAGAATGCTTTCCCTCCTTGTAATGCCCAATTTTTTTGTGATGGCATAGGTCAACGGGACGAATATGCGGGATTAATGTTTATCAAATGACTTGGCCTTCCTTTTTTTTTTTTAAGTAATGCCGCGGTCATTGGAATTTCCACGAACGCAGGCACTTCTTCTCAGAAAACACAAATTTCATTCCCAATTCCTTCTCCATCGAAACCAAATGTTGAATTATCATCGGAATTTCAACCAATGAGGGCATTTTTCAAAAAAAAATCAAATTTGGTCACAATATACCTTTTCCATCGGAAACCTCCATCAAAATTTTAGGCCAAATGTATTAGTGGCTAATACATCTATCAAAAGAGATACTTTGGTTAGGAAACTATTTTCTTTTGAGCTTGAAGAATTTGAACCTTCTAGAGCTGTGAATACTGAACATGCTTTTAATGCATCTACATGAACAACTGATAAGAAATATTGGAAAGCTTTATATGCAAAGGAATTAGAAAATGTTGAGTTTGAGCAACTTGAAGCACTATTTGCTAGAAGAGTACCCAAAGGACTGGTAGGAATTAAGTATGAAGGAAAAGCACCTTTTCAATGTTTTGCATGTAATAAGATTGCTCATTTTGCATCTAGTTGTCCTGAAAGGAATTCAACATTTGAAGAAAGAGTCAGAAGATCATTTAAGCCTAACCTTGGATATCAAAAAAAGTATAAATACAAGAAAAATAGAGACAAATCATGCTACATAGCAGATGAGGAAGGCATTACTAATTTAGATGATGAACCAACATAAGACTCTACTAGTGGATCGGGTAATGGGAAGGAATGGGTAATCCTGGCTATCAAGGAAGATGATCTGGCACTAGAAGAGAATGTACCTGAAGAGAAGGCACTTACTGCTAAAATTGAAGACAAGGATGAATGGGTAATTGATAGTGGTTGTTCACATCATATGACTAGAGATAAAGGGAAGTTTCTATTGTTGCAAGAATTTGATGGTGGTCTAGTTAGATTTGGAGATGATGAGGCATGTATGATCAAAGGAAAAGGAACTATATCATTGGATGGTAAGAATAATACTAACAATATTTATTATGTTGAAGGTTTAAGGAATAATATTTTGAGTGTAGGACAATTGGTAGACAAGGGATTTCAACTATAGTTCAAGGATGGAAAATACAAAATCATTAACATATCTGGCTTGGAGATTGCAACCGGTACACAAACAAAAGGTAATATATTTCATTTAAACTCCGGTGAGAAGACATGTTTGATTACATAGATTGATGAGAGTTGGTTATGGCATAAAAGGCTGTGTCATGTGAATTTTGATTGCATTGTGAAGATGAGTTCAACTAAGGCATTTAGGGATATGCCTAAGATTATAAAGCCCTATAATTCGGTATGTAAAGAATGTCAAATGGGTAAACAGGTTAGAACCTCTTTTAGGAGTATACAAGATAAATCAAATGATGTTCTTGATCTTATTCATACTGATTTGTGTGGCCCTACTAGTGTTTAAAATTTTCAAGGTGATAGATATTTCATGCTAATCATTGATGATTATTCTAGAATGATGGTTACTTTTCTGAGAGAAAAATCTAAAGCATTTGAAAAGTTTAAAATCATTAAGGCCAAAGTGGAAACTAAGACAGGATTAAATATTAAATGTTTGAGAGTAGATCATGGTGGTGAGAATTCACATCCATTGAGTTTAACAACTTTTGTGACAAATGTGGTATAAGAAGACAATTTTCTGCTCCCCGAACACCTCAACAGAATGGAGTTGTGGAAAGTAAGAACAAAAATATCTTGGATACTTCTAGAATAATGATGATGAAAGATATTCTACCTCATATCTATTGGAGAGAATTAGTGAGTACATTGGTTTCTACATTCAACAAAGTACATATCAGAGAGGATGTCAGTAAGACACCTTATGAATTATGGTTTGGTAATACACCTACAGTTAAGTATTTCAGAATTTTTGGTAATAAATGTTATATCAGGCGAGATGATATTATTAGGAAATTTGATCCTAGATGCGATGAAGGAATATTTCTTGGTTACTCTAATGAAAGCAAAGCATATAGATGTTATAACAAGAGATTGCAGAGAATTGTGGAGAGTGCTTATGTCAAAGTAGATGAGATGAATAGAAGACAAATCAAAGTTTATGAGAAGGAAGTAGCAGTAGAAATGACTATATCTGAACCGGTAGCACCTTTACTAGAACAAAGAGTTGAACCTGTTACTCTAGCAACATCAAAGAATTCTATAGTAACTGAAGAACAGGGCAGAGGAACAAAAAGTTAGAAGACTCCTAGGTATGTGAGATTGAATCATTCAGAAGATCAAATCATTGGGGATAAGAGTAATGGAGTGATGACAAGAAGAAGGTTGGAAACTAATGAGTTAGGTTTAATTTCACAATTTGTGTTATCAGTAATTTGAGTGGTGTTGTAATTTTCCTGATATCTCTGAAAGTTTCTGCAAATTTTCAATGTTCCAAGTCTGTAGGTTTAAGCTTCTAAGGGTTTAGGGTTTAATTAATTTAAATCATAAAAAACCTTTATATGTCTCTTGTCCTAAGGGAAGGTTTTTTTAATCATTACCTTTTTCAACACTTAACCGGAAGGGTCATTATGTCATTGAAAGGGGCCATTTAAGTCTTAAGCCTAGGCAAGTTTCATTTTTTATTAAAGTTGGAGCACTTTAATTTTCTCTAAGTCCTAAATAAGATCTTTAACACATGTATTGGGTTCTTAAAATTTGGGCAGATGTAAGAGATATAATGGTGGTTGCAAGACTGCGAAAGGAAGTTTTACATTGAATAGTCTTCGCGACTCAATGACAAGCTACCAGTGGTGGGGCTGGGTGGAGATCCAGCGATGGAGCAGTGGTGTTCAAGTGGCGAAGGTGTCTTAAAGTTCAAGCAATAAAGATTTGATCCTACGGTGATCGTAAGACTGCGATGAAAAGTAGCAAGACCTTTACCCTTCGCGGATCAGCGACTAAAGGGTGGGCCCGACAAGTGCGAGCTGCTGAAGTGCTTTAAAGTGTTGTTAGATATAAAGAGATCCAATGGTAGTCATGAGACCATGATGATAAGATACAAGTCTTTTACCCATCGCGACTCAACGACTAAAGGCAGATAGATACAGTATGGCGGGCCCTCTTCACAAGACTTAAGAGATTAAAAGGCATGTTAGATTTGAGTGATCTAATAGTTGTCATTGAGCCATGAACAAGAGTTGCGAGTTCTTTATCCTTCACAGATTAGCGAATGAAAGAAAAAATGCACTAAAGTCCCTTTTAGTCCATTGGAGTGGAAAGTTTGAAATTCAAACAAATTAATTGCAGAGCATGTGGCTTGGTTAATGAGAATTAATGTTGATTTGCCACTGAGGTTTCTTCATAACATGTTGTTTTTTGAGATTTTGATTGTAAAAAAGATTTCACGAAGGGTTTGCAGAGACAAAGTTTGTAGCTTCTATGGGTTTTCTGGTGACAAGTAAGTTGTTTTACAACTTCTATATTTGCAACTTCTACTCTTGTGTGTTGGCATTATCTAGTTCTGGAAAATTTGAAGGGTTGTTTAAATCAAAAAGTTAAAATAAGGTAAACCCTAGATTATCAAAATGGCACCATGATGGGAATTCAAAGGGAAAATAAATTATCTAGAAAGGGCCATATGTGATGATTTTTTAGAATAGTTGGTTTAGTCTACAAATAGTTCTGCCAAACAAAAGGAACTTGTACCCAAATCTTCTCACTTGCAAATTGGTGCTAGTTTGTTTGACAAAGGACATTGGTTAAGAGATCCCCAGATAGGCATGTCTGGTTTAGGTTTGTTTAGGGTGGGGTTTAGTCAGCAAAATGCATCTGCTCCTTCAAATAGCCTATGGCAATTAGATGTCAGGATATTGGTCCTCCCTGGAGTTTTTATGGATGTTGACTTGTTGACCCAAATTGCTAAAAATTATGACTTTATTACCAAAATTGCAAGGAATGTAAGTGGAAGCCCTTTGATTGAAGTTACAACTAATGAGATTAGAAGGGTTTTTCGACTAAATGAATCTTCAAATTATCTAGAGCCAATTGATTCTAAAATGTTAAAGAAGGTCTATGATGCTCAGAAGGATCATCTTAGAGGTGGACCAATGAGGGAATTCCTTGCAGAAATAGGAGGGCTAACATTGGTAGGGCCCAACATAGTTGAACCTTTCCCTATGAATTTTTTCACTTTGAGGGCTAAAGGAGTATATTGGTCTCTATGTTAGATTTTTGGAGAGGATGTAGAAAATGCTATGCCAACTCATTACATGCTCATGATGGCACAAGTTCTCAATCCATCTATAGTAGTAGCTTATGAATTTGTACCTTATCTAGAAAATGTGATCCATGAGGTTTTGATTGGGATTAATATTACCAAGCTGGATAGACCTTTTGACTGGTATTCTTTGTTAATGCACATGTTCTTGTTCAAGGGTGTAGACTATTTTGTAAAGGGTATGGACTTACTAAGAGTCAAAGATGGTGAAGACATGCTAGTGTAATTATGGAGTATAGATCTATCCCAGGATAGGGAAGATGCCAGCTACTTAAAGTTTGATGGATGTTTTGCATCTAGGTTAAGAATTCTATTGTGTCCAGAGAACCCCAGAATCCCAAAATTTGTTCTTGAATTTATCAAACCCAAGGAGTTTGTAGAAGATATCAAAATTATGCATAATTGGGGTGTTTGTATCCTGGTTCTACTATTTTTAGAGTGTACAGCTTTAGGGGAACTCCATATTTGCTCCTTTATCAGGTCCCCTTGAAAATAGGTATTATTGAGATCATAAGGCAGATTGGGGGTCGGCAAGAAGTAGGATTGATAGGTAAGGGGAGAGGAACAATTTTTCCGACCATTACCATTGCACACCAATTTGTGATTACTAAGGGGGGTTGGCTGCATTTTGATAAGTTCTTCAGGCCCTATAGATTGGCAACAACAGTTGCAAGATTTATTGACCCAGAAGATTTTTTCAATGACATGTTTAGAAAGAAGGTCAGGTGTGGCGCTAAAGTTCATCAATTCCACTTCCTTGATGATTTAATAAGAAATGAGTTTAATTTGGTAGACCAAGAGGTGAGGAAAGAAAAATGGTTGGTATATAAGAAAACTCTTGACTTTGTCCAGTATTTTGATAAAAGCTATGATCTATTGAAGAGATTTCATCCATTTGGGGAAAAGGTAAAGTTTCTACTAGAATATTTTGAAGACACCATGCAAACCCTAAATGAGAAAAAAGATGCAGTAATAAAGGAAAACCCTAAAAAGGCCAAACTCATCTTGACTAAACCTATCTTTGCTAAGATCATTTCTCCTAGTGAATATGTAATGTATAAGAAATCAAGCTATAATGTGGTGAAGCCTAGGAGGGATGAGACTTCTACATCAAAGGGAAAAAGGCCAATGGAAGATGGTCCTGAATCCCAGGCTTCCCCAAAGAGGTAGAGATTTGAGGAAGAGGCACAACCAAGTGAAACTTTGTATTCACCTTCCCAATCCCCATTAACTATAGGTGATGAGAAGGTCGTAGCTGAGCAACTAATGCAATTAGTAAGCTTGGGATAAATTTCTTTTACTTATGGAGAATTGGAGGAGGGAGTACCAAAGGAGCCAACAAGTGCTAAAATGGATTTAACTATTGAGGACTTTGTTGGAAGAGAATTGGATCATGTTATAAAACAGGCCTGTGATGAGTTTTTGGCTGATGACAATTTTGTGAAGTCAGGAACCTTTTTATAATTTGTTTGGGGAAAGCATATGGATCATTTTAAGGAGAGATGTGAAAAAAGAAAAGTTGAACAACCAAATAAACATCCATCTTCTATTGAAGTAGAAATTAAACAAGAAATGATAAAATAATTTGAGGTGATTACCCCAGAGGAGGGGAGAAAATTAATAGAAAGTGTTGGAGTGCTAATTCTCCCATAGTAGGATATAGTAGATTTTGTGGTTTTTGATGTAGTAAGAAAAGAAACTAAGCTGCTAGAGGGTGTTATCACTATTTTAAATATGATGGAAGTCTTGCCTTTTATTTTTGAAAATATGTCAAAATTCAGATTTTGGTCCTTGTCTACATGTCCATGGCCAAAAGGGTTAAGGGTTTTATATTAAATTTCAAAATCTTTCAAAACATAAACCTTTGTGTCTCTTTATCTCCAAATATTTTATTTCTATTTGTTTCTTTTTCCACTTAAGTGGAAGGGTCACCCTATCGTCGAAAGGGGGGCCACTTTGTGTTTTAGGCTTAGGTGGGTTCTATTAATTTTGAAATATTTCACATATTTTCCTAAGTCTTATGTCTTTTCTTATGTATGTGTCAGGTCCTTAAAGATCAGGTAAGTTCATGTTTGATCTAATGGTGGTCGCTATACCACAACATAAATTTGCTCGACCATTATTCTTCGGGGATCAATGACCAAGTGGTGGGGCCTGTGAGAAGAGAGCAGCTTAGGTGTGTTAATAGGTTGGCAAGTTCAGAGAAGATCAAGGGTGGTCACTATGCCACAAAGGGAAGTTGCACGATGGTTATTCATTGCGACATAGCGACAAACTACTAGTGGCAGTGGTTAAGGCCAATGGTTAAGGCAAGCAGTTATGGTGAATAGTAAAATGATGGTGGTTAAGTGATAACGAATCATAAAGGTCGAGCAGTTTTGAGCCAATCTCATGGTTGTCGCTATACCGCAACATAAAGCTGCATGGTGGATATTCATCACGACATAGTGATAAATGGTGGGGCCCACTAAAAAAGAGTGGCCAAGGTATGTTAAAGATCCGGTAAGATAAGAGAAGATCGACGATGGTCGCTATACCACAAAGGGAAGATGGTCGACTAATAACCTTTGTGGATCAGTGACAAACGACAGATAAGTGACCAACCGATGGGCCCACCATTGAATTTGTTGTTGTTAACGAGTGTGTTTGTTTGGCATGATCTGATGGTGGTCATTGTACCATAATAGAAATACATCCAAACTTTAATCATTGCGGGTTAGCGACTAAAGGAGAAATGTTCAGAGGGAGCCTTTCTGGGCCGTTGGAGCCAAATTTTTGAAAGATCAAAAGGTTTAATTGTAGAAGTGTGTGGCTTTATGAATTGGTAATCAATGCTCAATTATTATTAAGGCTCATTGATCAAACAATGTTTGAAATTCAACATAGCAAAAGGGCATTTGAAGAGATTTTGCAAAGAATAGGTGTGCTGTCTGAATTCTCTCAAGCTACAAGTAAGTTTTTCTATGAATCTGCTCTGTATCTCTTTCTCTTGTGGCACTCAAAATTCATAAGGAATTATCAGAAATAGTGATTGAGGTAGGGATAGTTTTTAAGATGGCACTGCAAAAGGAACACAAAGGAAAGGTGGATTACCAAGAATGAGCTATCTATGATGATTTCTTGGAGCAATTGTCTCAATCCATCAATAGTGTAGCCAAAATGAAAGAACTTGTGCCTAAAGCTCCCCATCTAAAAATTGGTGATGGGCTATATGATAAAGGCTATTGGTTGAGGGATGCTCAAGTAGGCATGACCGGTTTAGGTTTATTCAAGGTAGGATTTAGTCAGTGGAATTCACCTACTTCGATGAACAGTATATGGGAGTTGGATGTTGGAAAGCTTATAGTGCTTGGAGTATTCATGGATGTGGACCTGCTGACTCAAATTGCAAAAAACTATGACCCCATCACTAAAAATATGAGAAATGTAAATGGGGAATCTCTAATTGAAAGAAATGATGATGAATTCGAGAATTTTTTTTGGCTAAGTGAGGTCTCAAACTATTTGGAGCCTATTTATTTTGACATGCTTAAGGGGGTCTATGATGCATAGAAGGATCACCTTAGGAATGGGCCATTGAAAGAATTCTTTGTAAAAATAGGAGGATTGACATTAGTAGGCCCAAGAACAATGGAGCCTTTCCCTTTGAATTTCTTTACTTTGAGGGCTAAGGGAATATACTAGTCTTTGTGTCAAATTCTTGGGGAAGATGCAGAAATCACCATGCCAACCCACTACATGCTTATGATGGCATAGATTTTGAATCCATCTCTAGTGGTGACTTATGATGTTGTACCTTACCTTATTGATGCCATTCACGAAGGCCTAATTGGGATAAAAAATGCTAAGGTAGATAGACCTTTTGGATGGTATTCCATGCTTATGCATATGTTCTTGTTTAAAGGTGCTGAACATTTTGAAAATGAGATGGACTTGTTAAGGGAAAAATATGGAGAAGAAATGTCTATTCAGTTATGGAGTACAATTTTTTCCTTGGATAGGGAGGATGCAAGTTATTTGAAATTTGATAGGTACTTTGCATCTAGGCTCATAATCCTTTTATGCAAATAAAACCCTAGGATTCCTAAGGCCCTCTTAGAATTCATTAGACCCAAAGAGTTTGTTCAAGGTATTAAAATTGTGCACAACTGGGTGGATACAATTTTATACCATGTTTCTACAGTTTTTAGAGTGTATGGTTTTAAAGGAACCCCATATTTGCTCCCCTACTAGGTCCCTTTGAAGGTAGGCATAGCTGAGATCTTGAGGCAAATTGGAGACCTACAAGAAGAAGAGTTGAGAAACAAAGGAAGGGGGACCATTTTCCCAACAATCATTGTGGCACATTAGTTTGTGATCACCAAGGGTGGCTGGGTACATTTTGAGAATTTTCTTTAGCCATACAAGTTATCCACTATAGTTGCAAGATTTGTTGATCCAGAGGACTTCTTCAATGGTATGTTTAGGAAGAAAGTTAGATGTGGGGGTAAAGCTCATCAATTTCATTTCCCTAAAGACCTAATAAGGAATGAATTTAATCTGGATGAATAAGAAGTAAGGAAGGAGAAATGCATAGCATTCAAGAAAACCCTAGATTTTATTCAACATTTTGATAGAAAATATGATCCCAATAAGACCTAATAAGGAATGAATTACAAGATTCCCCAAAGAGGAAAAGGTTAGGGGAATGTACCAGATGACCTCATTTTTCACATTGATAAGTGTACAACAATTAAAGAGGCTTGGGATATTTTTAAGAAATTGTATGGTCAAGTTGATGAGATTAAGGGCTACAAGCTTGATAGTGAACTCACAACTTTGGATCCCAAGGATTTTGATACAATGCAAGATTATGTCACAAAAGAAACTGAGCTAAGAGCAAAGCTAAAGGATTGTGGAATTGACAAAAAGGATGCTTAATTGGTTTATAACTTGTTGGACAAGCTTCCTTCAGAGTATGCAGCCTTTGTATCTAGCTTTCACACCCATAGGTTAGCTCAATGTTCCTCATACACTTCTCCCTCATTTGATTCATTCATGGAGGTGTTGATACTTGAGCAATCTAAGTTGACCATGATGGGGATTCTCAAATCTTCAAAGTCACAAGCTTTGGTGGCTAATAAAGGGATTCAAAGTAATGAAGGAAAAGGAAATAATCAAAAGAAACCTAAGTCAAAACCACAACAAGGTGATACACCATTCTCACCTAAGAGGAAATCATATAAGGACAATCTTTTTTGTGGATATTGCAAGAAGTCGGGACATGATGAACATCATTGTTATAAGAAGGATATAGATGAGTTGAAGAATCTTCTTGAGAAGAATAGAATCAACCTACCTTCTAGAATGTCTACATAGGCTTCTTCTTCCAAGGATAAAGGAAAGGATCACTCTTTTGGGATAGATAAAGGAAAGCCACAAGCTCTTTGTGTTACTACAAGTCCTGATTTAGGGAGATGGCTTTTAGATTTAGGGACTTCTCATCATATGGCATCTTCGCAGTATATGTTTTCTATATTTGAGCCTTGCCACATGCTATAGATTTTTATGGGCAATCATACATACATGGATGTGATTGGGTAAGGATCTATTTCCATTGGGGATAACTCCTTAAATGATGTGTTGTATGTACCCCACTTGACAAACAATCTTCTTTCCATCTATCAAATGACACATGGGGCAACTAGGAAAACTGTGGAGTTCACACTTGATTCAGTTATCATTAGAGACTTGGAGAGGGGAGCTATCATTGCGATAGGGGTGGTTGATCATGCATCTCAGTTGTACTCTTTTCCACATTTTGGTCCTATTGATGAGGTTGATTCTTCCTATGTTGATGATTCAGATTTTGACAAGAACTTTGGGAATTTGAACTAGGGGATTCTCACTTGTGATCCCATTCTTGAGCCTTGCATTTCATCTCCTTCTATTGATATCACACCACCTATTGCACCTGATGATGCAGCTAGTATGATAGTTTTGCATTCTTATGATTCAGTGCAGCAGGATATTTCATGTCTTCCAGCTTCAGTTGATTGAGATGCCTACTTGACATGAAATATCCTGTTGCACTGAATCATAAGAACGCAAAATTGTCGCACTAGCTACATCATCAGGTACAATACGTGGTGTGATGTCAATAGAAGGAGATGAAATGCAAGGCTCAAGAACAGGATCACAAGTGAGAATCCCCAAGTTCAAATGCCCAAAGTTCTCCTAAAAATTTGAATCATCAACATAGGAAGAATCAACCTCATCAATAGGACCAAAATGTGGAAAAGAGTAAAACTGAGATGCATGATCAACTAAGAAATTGAAAGGAGACATTGATGCAGAAGTGGCCACATGGACACTACAGAGTAGGAGACAACTTTTGAGTGAGTTAGGTATCATTTTGTTCCCAGGATGGGACTTAAGTGCTTCTTTCATTTTTGACAGCTTGTTACATTTTGATAGAAAGGATGTAAAGTTAGACATATAGGGTGTTGATGACATTTTTATTGGATCGAGATATGATCCAAATAAAGAAGAAATGTTGCTTTGGGCCCTATACCCTCCAAATAAAAGGCCCAAGTTTATAGATGTAGATAAGGCATTTGGGCACATGATGAGGCTAAAAGTGGGAGAAGTTAATCCAATTGTCGTCACAAATTTGGGGATTGACATTGCAAAACTGAATAAGGCCCAAATGCAGTGGGTGTTAAAAGAGGGTCAAATATACAAGGATTTATCTGAAGACCTATTGAAAAGTCATGGTCATGAAGTACCACAGATAATTGATACTAGTGTGCAATGGAAAAAGAAATATGAAGACCAAATGAAGGGAAACATTAAGCTGAGAAGGCAAATCAGGACTGCCAGGGTAGATGCCACTTGTGTTTTGTTGACAAACTAGTTTGAGCATTTGTTGGAAGTTCTCAAAGAATTCTGGACAAATTGTCAGAAGACCCAGGAAAATATGGTTTCTCATAAAAGTGCTTTGAAAAGGCTGAAGGCATTGTTGAAAGAGAAGAGTGTTGATGACAAAATTATAGAGAAGATCCAGAGAAGGTTGAACAAGCATAAGGCATTTGGTGTAGACATTAAGCAGGAATTCACCGATTGTAAAGATATTGTTAGGTATGGCATACCAGACATTGTGGATGATGCAGAGTAGCTAAAGGACAAAGGGATTGGGATTGCAAAGTGCTAGAATGTACTCAACACATCCCTTAATTTTTCCCCAACAGATGTTTTGGATATGAAGGTGATAGGTGAGCAGATGGAGAGATTAGTTACCATGGAGATCACTATTAGGAATACTGTATTCAACAACAATACTCACAAGGACAACAACTATTTGGAGCACATACAAAAGTATAATACAATACTGGACGACTAGAACTAATTTTTATATTTGGGGTCTAGTAGTTAGGTAGTTAGGTGTTAGGTTTAAGTCAAGTTTGGTTTAACAAGATGAAAGGGTGTTTCCTTTCTATATACACCTAAAAATGGTCTAAAGATAGTTAATTAAATACATAGTTATTTGATTAATTCCCCTTCCCAATTAATTGAATTCATAAGCAATTTAATTAATTTCTCTATTCATCTACTAGTAAATAAATCTACATGATTTATTTATATAGTTCATTTCATATCCCCCTTTGATTAATTAATTCTAAATTAATTAATGTCCCCCCATATAAATCAATTCTTCTAATCCCTAATTAAGATTAAAAAACTCAAGTTTGTTAAGACTAATTATCATTTTCTAATTATTTAAATTTCTAAATTCAAATGAGCACATGGTTCCTAACCTTTAACCACCTAACCTAACCCATTACACCTAACCCTATCCTATCTTTCACATCCTAACCTCCTTATCCTAACCTCATATGGTGTGGATATTCTCTCCTTGAGACACATGGCACTTTTACCACATGTCTCCTCCCTTGGATACTTGTCCTCTCATGAGAAAGGCTCTTTGACACTTGTCACCATAGTTCCTCCAACCGCTTCTCCAGCTTCCTCAATCTTGGCCCTTGATATCTTCAAATCAAATATGGACAGTTGATTCTTGCCACTTCAACTTTGGCCTTGGAATTCCTATAAATATCCCCCATTTTGGAGAAATAAGGATCCCTTGCATTCATATTTTCAGCATCATTACTATAGGCATTTTCATTTCAATCATCTAGTAATTAGCTTTTGGATTAATCATAGCATGATAATCTAGTTTCTTAGATCATGCATTTCATATCATTTTCATAATCAATCATGATCAAATAGCTACTCAACTCTTGAGTTGCCACTTTGGAGGTCATTGCTCTGCTGAGAGCCCATCAATCCAACACCTTCAAGGTCCTCAAGAGTAGAGGAAAATGGGACATTTCAAGGAAGGCTTATGGTTTACATTTTTAATCTAGTTTTCAATTAAGCTTTTCATTTATGTTTTATTGTCTCATTATACGTATATGCCTTTCTATTTACCACATTTTTAGCATCACATTAATTAGTGCCCACCATGGGGCCTAACCCCTTTGATCTTTAACAAGTTTGCTTGCAAGAAATTTAATTGATAGGTTGATTATCTCTTTCAAAGTGTAGATTAGCTCTCTTGGGCTCTTGAATGGTGTTCTTGATCTCTATTGTGGGGTTCCGGCACCTCAAGTGACATTTTTGGGAGACTTCTCAACTTTGTTTTCATATTTTTTTATACTTTAGCACTTTCAGTCTATACTTTAGTATTTTTGGTATGTATTGTGGCATTTTTGGTATATTTGTCAGTGTTCTTAGTCTTATTGACAGTGTTTTTGGTGTGTAGAACAGTATTTTTGGTGTGCAAAGTAGCGTTTTGGGTCCATTTGGCAGCGTTCTTCGCACATATGATGGCGTTCTTGGTCAATTTGATGGCGTTTTTAGTTTTTTATTGATTTGGAAAATATTATATGTTACATTACTCATTTTTGCTTCTAGACTGTCATTTTCCTGAATCTAATTTGCAAATTATTGGTTTTGTAGGTACTTATTTCACTCTGAAAGATCAGAGTATTTCACTGTCAAAGAATGCAATATAAACTACTAACTTTGTTTGCAGTCGTAGGATTTTGCACTTAGTTTTGTTAAATTAGGCACATAGACTAATTATAATGGAAATGAACAAACATATCTTATATGTTTTGATGATAGGCGAGTATGCTCTCACCTTTCTTAGGTGATTAGAAAGCTAGACTCATCTTTTTCTTTCAATAGCGCATATCTTTAGCAGGCCTGCCCTCTCGAGGAGCCTATAAGGCCAAAGCCATTAAAGCCAGCGAGAGGGGAATAACCCAAGTGGGAATGGCTAACGCCAAGTACTCCAACCCACTATAAATAAATGTGATTTGATGAAAATCAAGTCAATGACAGTTCTCGGGAATAGCTCTCCTATGTACCTTAGGGTATATCAAACCTTAGTTTTCAAGGATGGGAGACCTCTTAATTGAGTTTATACCCCGACGTGCAAAATGAATCCCTTACTAGTTCCAATTAAAATTAGAAGATACCTAATTTAGCTCTAAACATTATTAATTTCTTAGTGCATGGAGGGGGAAGAATCTCTCCTTAAGATACTCACCATATGTCCCTCTTGAGAGTATGTGGGAACTCCCCTTTTGAGACCTTATTGCTAGGCTCATAATGGGACTCCACTAGCTCTCACAAATGCAAAAACACAGGCACCCTTTAGGGGGTGACAAGGCTATGTGAGCTCATAGGGTACCAAGTTGTGGACTAAGAACTAATAATGAATCCAATCTCCTTAGGATAGACTGATTGATGTGTTTTCAATTGTTCAAAACCTATGAAAACTTGGGCTTTCTTTAAAGCTTCTTGAACATACACTTTATGTGTCCTTTAGGACAAAAATACAATCTGATTTCTGTGTTTGTAAGTCAAGTCAAGATCTCATCCATTGAAATACAACAAACATTGAAAACTAAAACTTCTAATTGTCAAATTCACAAGTTTCATAGCAGATTAGCTCTTTCGGTCCAAACAGTCACATTCATGGTCCAAACGATCGCATTCACAGTCCAAACAGAAACTCTATCAGTCCAAACAGTCACATATACAGTCCAAACAGTAGCTCTATTAGTCAAAACAGTTGCACCTATAGTCCAAACAGTCACACCTATGGTCCAAACAATCGCATTTTTAGTCCAAATGTCAGCTCTCTTGGTGTGAATGTTAACTTTCTCATATTTCAACATTAACTCTCCAAGGTTGAGCACATTAGAGTTTCTGGTCTAAACAATAGAGTTCTTGGTCTAAACAGTAGAGCTCCTGGTCTAAACAATAGAGTTCTTAGTCTAAATAGCAGAGTTCTTAGTCTAAATAGTAGCTCTCTTGGTCTAAAGGTTAGCTCCCTTGGTCTAATCAACAACTCTTATGAGTTGAATGTCATATTGCTCATGTTGCAGCATTAGTTCTCGTAGTTTGTGCTTGTTACGTCTAAATATTAGTTCTCTGAGTC
The DNA here is from genome assembly GCF_030272615.1 of Cryptomeria japonica. NCBI lineage: Eukaryota > Viridiplantae > Streptophyta > Pinopsida > Cupressales > Cupressaceae > Cryptomeria > Cryptomeria japonica. The sequence goes on from NC_081408.1 coordinate 336,045,253, forward strand.
TAAAAATCACAAAGTTGGGTCAAAATTGCAATCTCCTAAGTTCAAACACTTAATTTGCTAAGTCTACACATCATTATTTTGAGCTTTAGAGTCACTGCATTGCAAAATAGAATTTTTGGTCTGTTTCTCAGCGTTTCTGGTCTGTTTTTCAACATTTCTAGTAATTTTGTTAGCATTTATGGTTTGTTTCTCAATGTTTCTGGTCAATATAACAGCGTTTCTAGTCAGTATACTAGAGTTCCTAGTCATTTTGTCAGCATTTCTGGTAAACCATCTAAATCATAAAACAAAAACAACCCATTTCTCAAACGATCAAACATAGAGACTAGGTCATCTTCTTGGGTCATTCAATCAAGTTATATTCTGTCAAAAATAGATTCAAGAGCTAGACACACTAAAGGTCTCAAGTATTCACCTCAAACAAGTTTAAAGATCTAACACCTTAAAGTGCAGCATCACATTTTCTTTGATAAACTAATCATTCAAACATAGTTTCTCATCAGGATCTATCATCCTTTAATCACGAAACTACAACACTTGATCAAAATAACCTCATTCTTTATCATAAGATATATTGTTATTATTGAACTTGGTCATATCAAAAATCACAAAATTTGCACTTCAAAACTAAGATTGAAAAACTTGCAAACAAACAAATACTTGAAAATATCATTTCCCCAATAGTTGATCACTTATTGTGACACATTACTCAAGATTTAAATCTTGCAAAACATTCAAAACATGTGTATGCCCATTCTAACCAAGGCTCAGAGATGAAAGATTGCAGAAACAGAAACAGAAACGTTTGAAATAACTGAAGATTGTAGAAACATGTTACATGAAGATGAAACACAAGTTGAAGAGAAAATAACAGAACAACATGTCAGAGACATAAAAAAAATCCTCAATTCGATAAAATTATACAGGAAATATTGGAGGGAGAAAAAGAAAAATATTTCTTAATGTTAGAAAAATCTTGTGCTAAACTCCCCCAATATTTTGATGTGAGCAAATTGACACAAAAGAGAAGTGACCCCCCTCTTAATAACGAACAATACGAGGACATTTTTGGTCTTAAACTCAATGACACGTCAATTCCTAGTAACACCAAAACCAATGAGGAAACTTACATTCCCAAAATGGATGACATAGAAATTATAATTAACGTTCAATCCAATGAGGATATAAGAAGGGGTAGAGATGATACAAGAAGAGATCAAGATCCTCCTAGAATGCAAAATCATGATTATACAAGAAAAAATCAAGTTGATAATCCTATCACAACTCTCACACAACAAATACAAACACTGCAAACACAAATTTAAGATATGCAGAAATGGAATGTTAGAAGATACTCACTTCAACAAATCTATCCTTATCCATTCAACTTAAATCTAAACATGATAGTATTTCCTATAGGTTTTGAAACTCCTAGATATGAAAAAATATGATGGAAGCACTGACCTCCAAGATCATATACGAGAATTTTGCATAATGAGTATGGAGTTTGCACATGAGGATACCTAATTGATGAGATTAATTCCGAAAAGCTTAACTGGACTAGCTATGGAATGATTCTCCAAACTTCCACCTGGAATCAGATCATTCTCAGAATTGGTGGATAAGTTTGTTTCACAATACTCTTACAACATACAACATGAACCAACAATGCTAGACCTATGTAATGCCAAACAAAAGAGTGGAGAACCTTTCATGACATTTTTACAGAGATGGAGACGGCTAGCTTCACAATATCCTCATACAGTGCTAGAGTATGAAAAAATGGACATATTCATCGATAACCTAAATGATCAAATGAGCTGTCATCTAAAAATGCAAGGACATCAAAGTTTCAGAAAGGTGATTGATAATGGAATCAGAATGGAGGAAGCCATGATAAAGAAGGGTGAGCTGAAAATATACAAAGAAGCAGTTTAGCCTCCTAACAACACTAACAACAACAATCACAATGATAAGCCAAAGTTTTGGAATAGAAATAGTAGCAGCCAGTTTTTAATTTATCCAATCACTTAGCAGCAGCTCGGCAAAACAACAATCGCCAAAAAGCAACTATCAAAAATTTCTTTTGAAGGCAATTTACAAACATTGGCGAACCCCTTGGTTCCGCATTAAAAAGGCTTATCGCAAACAAATTGATTACTTTACCAGAAGAAAGAAACTTTGAACCTAACGTAAAACCTACTTGGTGGAATGACAACCATTATTGTGATTTCCATCAAAACAAAGGACACCAAACAAATGCTTGTTAATGATTAAAACATGTCATCCAAGATTTGCTTGATAATGGAGTAATAACTATGGATGGATATACAAAAAACAAATCTCACATAGCTTTCAAAACTCTGCTTCCTAACTATGAGAAGGGTGAATCATCAACAGGGCAGAATGGTAAAGGTAAAGCAAAGGTAAACTATGCTCATGCATATGACAATATGGTAAATGTGATCGTGGTTAAAGAGCAACAACATCAATAACTCGCTCATGTCATCACATGAAGAAAAGACAAAGTGGTTTTTCTAGGTCCTACAACTAACACATCATCCACTACCAAACAATACAATCTAGTGGATCAATTACAGAAAAAACCCACATAAATATCTATCTTAGAAATTTTAAAGCTTTCAACTGCACACAAAGAAATTCTAGAAAGAGCATTAATCGATACAACAATATCCAAAGATCTTGATATAGATCAATTCCAAACCATGGTGGGACACCTCACAACCCCTCACTACATATCATTTACCTAAGAAGATGACATGTCCTTGCAACATCCCCACAACGCTCCCTTGCATATTGAAGTCCTCATTCACAAGACACGCGTTAAACGTGTCCTAATAGATGGTGGAGCTGACTTAAATACTTTCTCATTGAGTCTTGTCCATGCTCTAGGTTATTAAAAAGATGCAGTTGATCCCCAAAAAAAGATCACCATAAAAGAATATGATGAAGAAGAGCATTCCTCTAAAGGAATTGTGATATTACCCATCAGAGGGGGACCTTTGCGGAAAGACACAGCATGCCAAGTTATAGACTTGGACTTATCATACAACATACTCTTGGGAAGACCATGGATACATGACATACAATTTCCTCCATCCACATATCATCAGTGCCTAAAGTTTCCCTACAATGGGCAGGAAACCTCGATCTTGGTAGATTCAAATCCATTTCAGTATTGTAGTAATCTCAAACCAGCTCAAGAAGTCATTGTTCCTCATAACAGGGAGGCATCATCTTCAAACACACAAACTAAAGAAAAATTATTTGCCTCAAGTTTTTCAAGTATGGAAAAACAAAATTAGCTAAGAGATCGAGGGAACGAAGAATACTCAATATCCCAATTACCACTTTCTCCTAAATCCTATGGAAAACCATCAAACTCTAAACAACAACAAATTGTGAAACATCTTCCAATATTTGATGGAGCATTTGTTAGTGCTGGAACCTTATCAGAGGAAACAGAAGACAAAGATGTGCTACAATGGCTATACAAAGATGAATAAGTCCAATAAAAGATAAACAATGTCAGAATACCCAGTGAAAAGTATGGAAAATGATTTAACATTCTTCAAAAAATGGGATGCACTGGAACAGGTCCTATAGGAAAAAGAAAATAAGGTATCTCAGATTCTATCCAACCTCATACTCAATAGGATATAAAAAAAGAAGGCTTAGGGTATGGACAAGTTACTTTACTAGAATACACATCATCTAACCAACAACAAGAAGAATATGAAAACAAACGAGAACAACTTGCAATTGAAAGGGAAGAAGCATCTACAAAGGAACAAGCACAAGCAAACATGAAATGGAAAAAGAAGCAATCTCCTAATCAACAAGAGAAACAGACCAATGATAGATCCCAAGAAGCATTAACTCTTAATCAAACCAAAAAAGAAGTTAATACAAGTCAAGGAGAGCTAATAGAAAAGTTGATAGAACTCAATCTCAGTCCAGAAGAAGCTGAAAATGAAAGAAGAAAAGATATAGCAAGAAAAATAGAAGAAACACATCAAAAGCTATATGAACAAATTCGTAGATTACAAGCTACAAGTGAGATAGATTCTAATGAATGGGAATGGGATTCCTATCATTTTGGAAGAATCAGCTGAAGAAAATTGCTTTGAAGAAGATGTAGGAGTCGATGTAATTCACATGTATGTAGGGAAAATGTTAGGAACTAGCCCACTTGAATTAGAATCACATTCGACTGACTTGGAATTAATCGAGGATGATCAGGATCTTCTTGTGTGAGTTTATTCTGATGAGGATATCATTCTAGACATTGACATACACATCAAAAACTTTCACATATCTATCATGACGCTTGATACCCTCAAAACATCCCAACTTGAGGACCCCTTACCTCTAATCCATCCTAAACTTATTGATTGGGAAAATGAAGGACATACGGCCATTGATACCTTTTCGAACGACCATGCATATCCATATATCTTAATGCAATCAAACCCGCAACAACTTTAGCTAGGAATTTCAGTAACACATCTTCCAGTCAAGTGGGTGCCAAATCTCCCAGTCGCAAAAAGGAAAATAAAGAAAACAATATCAGGTCTAATGTTGAAAACCATTTATTAGCAACATTAGATCAGGAAAGAGTAAAAAGAAAGGACGCATCTAACGGTGAAAACCTCCTCGAGGCACCAGAAGATGGGAGATTTGACACATTACCTGAGTACTATCAAGAAAGGTCATCAATTTTGATCGAACCAAGAGAGGCAATTAATTTTGGGACAACAGAGCAACCAAAGATCCTACATCCAGTGACTTCTCTGTCAAAAGAAGAAATGCAACAATATATGAAATTCTTCAAATGATGGCAAATCAATTTCGTCTGGTCATATGCAGACATGTTAGGATTGGATCCAGCGCTTATTATGCATTAATTAAATGTCAGTCCAGGAGCTAAACCAGTCAAAAAAAATTAAGGAAGATGCATCTAAATATCGCTCTCCTGGTCAAAGCAGAACTAAAGAAGTTACTAGATGTAGGATTCATCAGACCTATAGCATATCCTCAATGGGTATCAAACATCATTCCTATTTCAAAACCAGACAAAAGTATCAGTGTATGCATAAACTTCAAAGATCTTAATAATGCATGTCCAAAGGATGACTTTCCTTTGCCTAACATTGACATCATTGTAGATTTAACGACTGGACACTCCATGTTTTCTCTAATAGATGGTTTCTCTGAATACAATCAGATTAAAATAGCACCTGAAGATCAAGAAAAGACAGTTTTCACATGTTCATTGGGTACTTTCTTATATCTCAGTGATGAACCATTAGTACCAAACTGGTATTGAGAGGGGGGGTGAATCAGTACAAACACAAATGCAGTCCAAAACTGGTTTGACAGCAAATACTCAAATGACTGATAAACAGAGATACTGGTAAAAAAAAGTGCAACCAGTAACATCTAGTATAGCTCAATCAGTCATGAACCGGTCACTCAATAAGCTTTTCTCTTAGCTCAATACCACATTATCATTATATTCTCATGCATAAACTAGTAAACATAACCATCAAATCTTCACAACAGTGAGCTCAATATGTTTTATAGACAAGCATAAAACATAGAACCTTCATGTGCTTAACAGATAAAACAGAGCATCACAAGATAAAAGCATTACACATAACACACATATTTTTCACGTGGAAACCCAACTAGGAAAAACCACGGTGGGAATGAATACCCACAAGATGCTTTTTGAACTCTTTAGAAGTCTGCTCTTTTAGGAGCCTTTTCTGGTTAAGGACATTACAATAGGTTTTGGTAGGAACTGATCCTATTAAGGATCACCCGGTTAAGGGATACCTGGTTAAGGGTTAAACCTGGTAGGGTCACCTTGTTAGAGGATTTTAAGAACTCAATAGCTGAAAGGATCTCCTAAGATTCTCTAGCTTCTCAGAACTCATTAGCCTCGAGTTACCCAGTTAAGGGATTTGAAACAAGCCTGTTAAGACCACCCAATTTAAGGGATTTTGAATCAAGCCAATTAAGGCTACCCTGTTAGGGGATTTTACAACTATTGAAGTGGTTAGAGATCAACAGGTATTACAATGATCTGTTAATAGTACTCAATGCTAATGCAGATCCGTTTAGGCTCCTCTTTTCTTTCTGCACATTCACTTTGCAGGTATCTCTTCTTTCCTTTGGTCTGGCAAGAATCACGTATCACTTTCCTTAGATACACACTCACAACTTTTTTCCAACAACCTCAGACAGAAACCCAACATCAACCTTATAGGAAACATACAGGTTGGTAGCAAAAACCCTAAACCCTAAACTTGTTAGGTTGAGCAATTCAAATGGTTTGATCCTGACCGTTGAATCATACTGCATTAAATGCACCAGTCTTGAATCGATCTCAAGACATTCTCCATCATCCATTATCCACCATTTTCATGGTGGGTGATAACCCATCACACGTTATCACTGTTTGACAGAGTTCGCACATTCTTGAGGTAGATAGGAATAGTCATCTTCATGCAAGATCCTTCACGCACACAGAGCTTACATGGCAACACAATCTATCCTCCATCATACTGTGAACTCATCACACAAAGATCACTGATTGAGTCACACAAACTTGAGGTACTCCAACTAGAAACCCTGAAGTGGAAGCTACCTACCAATCGGTAGTCATACAGTGCTTCCATGTGTTGATTCCCATAACTACATGCCGGTTCACTTTGAACAAATATGTCACTTCACTTTGGCATATAAACCGGTTCACACATATGTTGGTTCCTCTTTTCTTCACTTATCACATGTGTCAGTTCACACTATGTCTCATATTGACATCAATGACAACATACAATATCATTATGTCTTCATGCCGATTCACATAAGGCTCATGCCGGTTCACATAATGCCAACACTTTCTACTGGAATGTCATGCCTTTTGGACTAAAGAATGCAAGTGCCACATATTAGAGAGATATGACAATGATATTCCATGACATGATGCATACATTCATGGAAGACTATGTGGATGACATCTTGGCCAAATCATACAATAGAGAAGAACATATAGGGATACTGGAAAATATTTTTGATCAGTTAGAACAATATAAACTATGACTAAATCCTAAGAAATGTGGCTTTGGTGTCACTTCAGGAAATCTATTGAGATACATTGTTTCGACTAGAGGTATCAAACTATATCCAGCTAAGGTCAAGCAATCATGAAAATGGCATCTCCCAAGAATATAAGTTAGCTCAGATTACTCCAAGGAAGACTCTAGTCAATCAAAAGATTTGTTGCTCAACTAGTAGATAAATGTCAACCATTTAGTCATCTATTGCATAAAAATATTCATTTCAAGTGGGACAATCAATGCAAGGATGCATTCAACAAGATCAAGGCATATCTCATGCAACCACATGTCCTAATGTAACCAATTCTAGGAAATCTGTTATTACTCTATGTATCGACCACTGAAGTATCATTAATAGTTTTGCTTGCACAATAGGATAATGAAGGAAAAGAACGAGCCATATACTACATTAGTAGAACACTAGTGGGATACGAGCTCAACTATTCCCCCCCAAAAAAAAGGATGCTTGGTAGTAGTTTTTTCTTCTCAAAAATTAAGACACTATCTATTATCTCACTCCATCAAGTTGATAGCTAAAATCGATCCTCTGAAGTATTTTCTCAGCAAGGAAACATTAACAGGACAACTAGAAAAATGGATCATGATTCTAAGTGAGTTTGATATTAAGTATGTAGACAGAAAAACTATTAAGGGACAAGTCATTGCAGACCAACTACTCGAGGCACCGCTTCAAGATGATCATCCTTTACACATTGATTTTCTTGATGTTGATATCCTAACAGTCACCACAAAAACATGGCAATTATACTTTGATGGTTCATATACATAGCATGGATCAGGAGAAGGTATTCTATTCATCACACCACAAGGTCATACAATTCTGAAAGCATACAAATTAAGCTTCCCATGCACCAACAACACAACAAAATATGAAGCTTTGGTTACAGGTATCAAAATGGTTGTAGAATGGAACATTACACAACTTCAAGTCTTTGGAAACTTTCAGCTCGTCATCAATCAAATTAATGATGATTACCAAATAGGATGACAAATTAATGCCATATAAAAAGATGGTAGATGATTTCAAGAAGTATTTTGTCAAAATAATTTTTGAGCAATCCAAGGAATGACAACAAAGTAGCAAATGCCATGGCAACACTTGCTTCTCTACCTTAGACACAAGAAAATCAAGAGCGTTATGAATTCCTAGTGGAAGAGTTGTTTTATCTCGCTCATAATTGTCCTGATTCCCAAACTATCTATCACCTTATTGGGCATGATTCCTCCCACTATGGCCAAACTTACACATACCTTAAAGATAACACCCTACCTCCCGATTTATCAAAGAACCAAAAGAGAAACTTTATCTGCCAATCCTCCCATTTTACTCTTGTCGCAGATACCCTACTTTAACAAGGTCTAGATGATACTCTTTTAAGATGACTCAAACAAGAAGAATCCAAGAAGGCCTTACATGAAGTCCATAATGGAATTTGTGGCACTCATTCAAGTGGTCTTACCCTTTCAAAAAAACTCATACGCTTGGGCTATTATTGGCCAACTATGGAACAACATTCTTTTCAAATAGCTAGAACATGCAACCAATCTTAGATCCATGGGAATTTGATTCATGCACCAGCACAAGAACTTCATGCTTTGGCAACATCTTGGCCTTTCTACCAATGGGGTCTCGAATTAGTAGGAAAGATAAATCCTTCTTCATCTAATGGTCACAAATTCATCCTTGTAGCTACAAAATATTTCATGAAATGGATTGAGGCAGCACCTCTCACAAATATCACAAGAAAACAAATTGTTGCATTTATCTTGAACTAGATCATTTGTCACTATGGAATACCCATGACCATTATTACCGATAATTGGTGGTTGTTTAAGAATCAAGATGTACAAGAACTATGTGTGAAACTCAAGATCCACCATAGATTTTCCACACCCCACTATCCATAAGGGAATAGGCAAGCAAAAGCATCAAACAAAACTATTTTGAAAATCCTCAAAAAGACAATGAATGATGTTGGCAAACATTGGCATATTCAATTAAACCCTACTCTATGGGCCTACCATACTAGTATCCGCACACCAACAGGTGCCACACCTTTCTCTCTTGTTTATGGATCAGAATCAATACTGCCAATAGAAGTAGAGATACCTTCTCTACAAGTATCATTAAAAGGTCTTATCCTAGATGAAGAACAATGAGTATCTAGATTGCAGGAGTTAGAATTGATCCATGAATGAAGAAAAAAATGCCTTTGATCATTTAAAGGTATATCAACAAACAATGTGCCAAAGTTATAATCACAGGGTCAAACCACGAGTCTTTCAAGTTGGGGAACTAGTACTAAAGGAAAATCTATGAAACCAGTCAGATCAAGAAAAGAAAGGGAAGTTTGAACCAAACTGGTTAGGTCCATTTGTGGTCACATCAATGTTTGGGTCAGGAGCATATCAGCTATCAATACAGGATGGGGATCAACTTGATGAACCCATCAATAGCATGCATCTGAAGAAGTTTTATATCTAAAAAAGCAGAAAAATAAAAAAATAGTGAAAAAGTAGAAAAATAAAAAAAAAAACAATGAAAAAGCAGAAAAATAAAAAATAAAATAGTGAAAAAGTAGAAAAATACAAAAATAGTGAAAAAACAGAAAATACAAAAATAGTGAAAAACAATGAAAAAATTAAAAAAATCAAATATGAGAAAAAGTGCAATAAGAACATATGGTGAAAACTTGGCAAATGGATGCTATCTGTCTACTAGCTCCTCCATCTATTGGTTCATGCAACCTTCCGCTTGCATTCTTTTCCATCAACATTGTTCATATCCATCATAAAGCCTTTGTACGTACGCAGGCATCCCAGATGATTTCTCACCATGGTTTGGATCATTGTATATATCATAATAAGGTTTCTTTCTAGTCTGGGGGCAAAATCTTGAACCTAGCTAGGGGCAAAAGTTTCGATCATTTTGATCTTAATCAAACAAGTAGAACAACAGTTACACAAAATTGGTCAAGCAAAAAACTGAGACACGTTGAACGTTGAACATAAGATCACATTGTGAACCATTAACTATCACATATCAATCTAAACATGACAAAACACATATCAATGGATGATATATCTTGACTCGTGATCTTAACACTTTGACAATAATGGTTCACCTATTTTATTTTTATTTTCACTATCATGATTTAAGAGTAACTCTAGGATGTCTTTGACTAGAGGAACAATGAATGAACATGATATTTTTCTTGTCTACTATGTAAATTAATCGTTAATATGTGCAAGGTTGTCTCGGGACATGATCAACAGAGTATCATGGAAGACATTTCAGACTTGCATATAGAAATGGTTAATACCGCCTATTTTATGCAAGAAACACTTAGTTCATCTTAGTTCAATTATACCTCGATGCTTGTGCTAACTTGCAATATCAAAACCCAAGAAAGTAGTGCTCAAGTCATCATGGTTCAATTATACCATTGATGTTTGCACTCATTTCCCACATTTTAAAGGCTCAATGATAAAACAAAGCAATGACTCCATGATTGGTCCGATCATCGCATTGCATTTCATTTTGTATTTGCATTTTAAAGTAGATTTGCATTTCATTTTGCATTTACATTTTAAAGTAGATTTTCATTTAATTTTGCATGGGATCACAATACTCATCTTTTCCAAGGCCAAAGACTAACATGGTGTTATCTCTCTTATTATGTGATTGAGTACATTGGACAATAACAAAAATAATCAATTCATTCATCCTGCATGATAAGTTAGTTCATCTCATGTAACCATTGCATACTAAGACATCATTCATATAAAGAATCCAATCATTCATTCATTTAGTTAGATCATTAAATGGAATTTATCTAATCTCAAATAATATAAAGTAGCACCATTACATTGCATTGCATCCATCTCATATTAACATGCATGAGAAAATCAAAAAAGTATCATAAACATAGAAAGCATTACATTGCACATACATCACATAGTACTTATAAGCATCACCATACATATTCACATTTGCATAACATCATATCAATACTGCATCATCATATATCCATCATCTAGAATCAATAAGCATATAGAAAATAAAGTATACATCATGAAAGTAACTGCACAGCATGATCATATATATATCAAATAGAATGCATCCATCATCTCATAAGTCATGTAGAGCGAATAGGATCGACTGCATATCATATCAACAAAACAAGATCAATGTCCAAGGTACAATGATATCACAAAATATATGAGATACATCACAGGAATCATCAATATCTCATCATAAAAAGGTGTGTACATGAATGGATCAATGTCCCATATCAATGTGACTACTAGGATGCGGAGCAGAACTCTATCCTAATGCAGCAGGTATAGTAACATAAGCTAGTACCCCTGTACCTAGGTCTCCACCTAAGGGATCTCTCTAAAGGGGCACTATCACTCCTTGACTCTCAGTCTAGCTTTGTCCTGATCTCCTACTTGGCTGTGAAAATCTTGGAGCCCTCTGATCAGCAAGAACAACACTAAAGTATAAGGTCCTATACTACTCAGCCTCTCAGATCCCCTGGTGCATCATCTTCAGAGCAATCTTCCCTGAAATAGACTCTCCTAACAAATGTACCTCGACCTCAGCCCACTGACACCTATCCCTAGCTGCATCTCTCTCAACTATGAGAGAAGCCATCTAAGCCTCTAGCTGGGCCATTTGAGAGTCCCTCTCTACTAGTCAACTCTCTAGCTACTGAACCTGAGCCTGTAAGTCCGTAATCTGATCCTGTTACTGATGAGATGAAATCCTAATGAATATTCATTGAGGTGCCTCTAGCCATGGCTGCTCAGCCTATGATACCGTCATAGGTACCTACTCAACTTGGGGAATCTCCTGCTCTAAGACCTGATGCCCTTGACCCCCTAGACCTGGTCTCCTCTATCTAACCACCCGGGCCATTCAATCTATATATACATCTCTGGCAGATCTAGAACTACTAGCTCTTGGTGTGCTTGCCACTACTCAACCATCTCCCCATCATCATCTCTCCCATCCCCCCATCATCATCTCCAGCACCATGATCTCCTGCATCTCCTCCCACTAGTACATTCAGAGCTGATTTCCGATGGCCATTTGTCAGATTTTCAATGAATTTTCCTCGGAGTGTTGACAAAATCCACCATCGAAAACTTGGCGTCGGATTGGTTGATGATGCCATGCCCGTCAGAAATTCAACAATCCAATGGACTCTACCAATGGTCAAAGAAGTCGTCAGTCGAAAGCTTGGTATTCATCATAATTCTGACGATGATCATTTTTATAAATAAATAAATATAAAAGAGCCATCGAATGAAGGAAGTTTTTTCAATTTGTTTTAAATCCTAAAAGGTTCAAGGTTTAGGTTTTAAGTCACTTCAATACCTGAGAAAAGCCCTTTTGGTTTCTAATTTGGCGTCACTATATTCACTTAAGCGATGGGTCCATTTATCATAAAAGTGTTCTCCCCTTGTCATTTACCTAGGCAGTCCATTTAAATATTTTATTCTTGCTCACTTTTAATCTACCTTTTCTAATGTTCATCAGGCCTTATAAGTATCATGCAATTTTCTATTGATCTGATGGCCCGCATTCATTTGTGACCAAAAAGTGCTCAAAACTTAGTTTCCATGAAGTAGCGAAAGGCGAAGGTGGACCCGACATATAGGTTTGGACCAAAGCTAAACACCGATCAAGTTTCATCTGATCAGACAGACAACATGGTTTCGTGAGATCAAGCTGAACGTGTTTTAAGCTTCATGAAGTGGCGAAAGGGTTTGGTGGGTCCCAGAGATAAGTAGTCTTCTTTGGTTAAAGAATGATCGGGTTGGAAAAAGATCAATGGCTTCTCGTTGTTTCGTGGTCAGGAGATGCATGAGCTATACCTTCAGCGAAATAGTGAAAAGGTGGAGGGTCCTGCTAAGAGTGGTAGTAAATGTGGTAACCCCAGTTGGTGATGACATGGCAGTGACAAGGCACTAAGTTGGTGGTATGCAGTGGGTCCGGGCAAGGTTGTCATAAAAAGAGTAAACAATGAGAAAGTTCTTGAGATCTAATGGCTCACATGAATTCACGAAGATAAGATGCTAGCAAGTTAGTCATTACGAAGTAGTGAAAAGGCCGATGGGCCCAAGGGATAGGCATGGCATGAAGTTAAAAGTAGATCAGGTCTATTTTGATCTAACTATTCTCATGGTTTCGTGGCTGCAAGCCAAATGAAGAATAATGTTCATGAAGTCATGAAAGATAGGTGAATCACATGGAGGAGTGATGTGGCATAACAACTGCCACTTTTTGTAGTGCTTTTTGTAGAGCTTGGAAAAAGATCAATGGCTTCTCGTTGTTTCATGGCCGGAAGCTGCACAAGCTATACCTTCAGCGAAATAGCAAAAAGGTGGAGGGTCCAGCTAAGAGTGGTAGTAAATGTGGTAACCCCAGTTGGTGATGACATGGCGGTGACAAGGCACTCAGTTGGCGATATGCAGTGGGTTCGGGCAAGGTTGTCATAAAAAGAGTAAACAATGAGCAAGTTCTTGAGATCTAATGGCTTGCGTGAATTCATGAAGATAAGATTCTAGCAAGTTAGTCATTGCGAAGTAGTGAAAAGGCTGATGGGCCCAAGGGACAGGCATGGCATGAATTTAAAATCAGATCAGGTCTATTTTGATCTAATTGTTCTCGTGGTTTCGTGGCTGCAAGCCAAATGAAGAATAATGTATGCAAAGTCGCGAAAGATAGGTGGAAATCACATGGAGGAGTGACGTGACATGTGGTTTAAAAAAGTGGTGGAGGGCCCACCTAGGTGTAACTGGTAGTTATGTGGGAATAGTAAAAGGGAACACGTGACAGATTAAGGTTGGAACCAAAAGGAGTTTCCAGGGCTAATGGCCAACTGCCATGTGGCATTTATCAACCGGATAACAAGTGGGGTAAGTAATTCCCAGATAAAGGGCCCATTTAAAAGGCATTCATCTCAAGATTGATCCAACGCTTCTCGTTGTTTCGTGACCCGAAGATGCTCGTAGCTTAACCTCAGCAAAATGGTGAAAACTGTTAGTCGTCAAGATGAGGCACGGTTAGTTAAAAGGATTGACGGTCTCGGTTGGAGTGATTTGAGTTTGATCTAATGCTTAGCACGGCCTTGTGAAGGAAAAGTACACGAGTGTTAAACTCCGCGAAGTGGCGAAAAGGAGGTAGGGCCCGACACTAAAGCAAAGAGATTAAACAAAGATAAAGGTGATGTAAGTTCTCGAGATCCAACGGCCAGCATTGTTTCGTGAAAGAAAAGAGCACAGGTTTTATGTTCTGCGAAGTAGCGAAAGAGTGAAATAGAGGAAAGACTTAGAGAAATTATGACCTGTTGGAGCTAGTTTTGAATTCAATTTGGTGAATTTAATTCTGAAAAGAAAGCCGAAGCATGCAAAGTTAATTTCTAAAAACTTAAATGCCAACTTGCCCTTTTCAATTCGCATCAACTTGATTGCTAAGTATTGTTTCATCGAAGTTTGTTGCAAAGCGATTTTCTTCAAGCGAATAATCAGGTTTCTTGTGCTTTTCTTGATAACTCTTGGTTTGTTCTCAAATATTGTTGTGTGAATTACTTCATTAGAGGTCTATGCTAGCTTCTAGTGGTATAATTGTTTGACCAGAATGGCACCCAGAAGAGAATTTACAGGGAAAGTGAATTACAAGGACCAAAATATCTGTGATGATTTTTTAGAGAAATTAACCATGTCCACTAATGTTGGGGCTAAGGCCAAAGAGCTAGTACATAAGAACCCTCATCTAAAAATTGGAGATGGCCTTTATGATAAGGGTAATTGGTTGAGGGACCCTGAAATAGGATTGTCAGGCTTAGGACTCTTCAAAGTCATTTTTGGGTAGAGGAATTCCCCAGCTCCTTTGAATGGCATATGGGAGCAAGATGTAGGAAAGCTTGTGGTCCCAGGTGTTTTTATGGATGTAGATTTGTTAGCCCTGATTGTACAGAATTATGACTCTATGGCAAGATGCATCAAGAACATAAAGGGATCAGTCTTGATTGAGATAAATGAAGATGAATTCAAGAAAGTGTTAAAACTCAGTGAGTCCTCCAATTTGTTAGAGCCTATTGACTTTGAGTCATTAGCCCAGGTTTACAACACATAAAGGGATCATCTTAGAAGTGGCCCATTGAAAGAATTATTTGTAAAGATAGGGGGTTAATAGTTGTAGGCCCCAGCACAATGGAACCATTCTCTCAACCTATTCACTCTGAGAGCTAAGGGTGTGTATTGGGCATTATGCCAGATTTTTGGAGAGGATGCTAAAAAGAATATGCCAACCCATTATATGTTAATGATTGCACAAATTCTAAACCCCTCCCTAGCAATAACATTTGATTATGCCTCATACCTTGCTGATGCAATTCATAAAGGGCTAGTAGGAATCAAAAATGGTAAGGTGGATAGGCCATTTGGATGGTACTCCATGTTAATGCATATGTTTTTGTTCAAAGGGGCTGATTATTTTGGAAAGGAGATGGACTTGATTAAGGTCAAGCATAAAGAGGAGATGACAATGCAATTGTGGAGTACTGTTCTATCTTGGGATAGAGAAGATGCAAGTTATTTAAAGTTTGATAGATGCTTTGCATCTAAAATTAGGATTCTTCCATGCAGAGAAAACCCTAGAATTCCTAAGGCTCTTTTGGTTCTCAGACCAAAGGAGTTTGCAAAGGATATCAAGATTGTTCACAATTGGGGAGACATATATTTGTACCCTATGTCTATAGTTTTTAGAGTGTTTGGATTTAGAGGCACCCCCTTTTTACTACCCTATCAAGTCCCATTGAAGATAGGGATTGCAAAAGTCCTGAGACAAATTAGGGGAGTACAAAAAGCAGAGCTAACCAATAGAGGTAAAGGGACTATTTTCCCAACTATTACCATGGCTCACCATTTTGTGATCACTAAGGGTGGATGGAGATTTTTTGAAGAATTCTTTAAGCCATATAGGTTGTCTACTGCAGTGTCAAGATGTGCAGACCCTGAGGATTTTTTTCAATGGTATGTTCAGAAAAAGAGCAGTGTGCAGAGGTAGGCCACATCAATTTCAATTCCTAGAAGATCTGATTAGAAATGAATTTAGCTTAGATGAGCAAGAACTGAGGAAGGAGAAGTGGGTGGCATATAAGAAAGCCCTTGATTTTATCCATCAATTTGACACTGGCTATGACCCCCTTTCTATCTTAAATCCATTTGAGGAGAAAATAAAATTCCTGATTCTTTATTTTGAAGATCTCATGCAGACCTTAAAAGAAAAGAGGGAGGCCATAATGCAAAATGAGCCTGATAAGGCTAAGATGGTATTGGCTAAGCCTGCCTTTGCTAGAGATATCCCACGTGGTGACTATGTAATGCACAAAAGGTCAAAGTACACTGTGATAATGCCAGTGACAAGTGAGCCTTCCACTTCAAAAGGGAAGAGGAAAATTGAAGATGTCATTGACATCCAGGATTCCCCTAAGAAGCAGAGAGTGGGAAAGGAAATTGAAACTGATGAGCCTCAATATTCTCCATCTCAGTCTCCTATCCACATTGGAGATGAACAAGCTGTGGCAGAACAATTATTGTAGTTAGGGAGTCTCCGTGAGATTGCCTATACCTATGAGGAGACACAAGAGGGGATGCCTAAAGAGCCACCCAATGCTGAAATTGATTTGACTGATGGTGACTTAAAGGGCCAAGAAATGGACCTTATTCTTAAGCAAGCTAGTGAAGAGTTCCTAGCTGATAGTAATTTTGTCACATCAGGAGCTTTTATATAGTTTCTATGGAAGCAAAATATTGATCAATTCAAGACTAGATGTGAACAGAGGAAAAGTGAATAGCCTCTTAAAAATACAACTCTGGTAGAAGAAGAGGTTAAGAAAGAAATGATGGAGGAGTTCAAAGCAATCACCCCTGAGAAAGGAAGACAAATGGTAGAAAAGGCTGGTGTGTTGATTCTCCTTGAATGGGATATAGCTGATGCCTTAGTGCTTGATGCAGTGAGGAAAGAAACAAAGCCTATGGAAGGAGTGACATTCAACAAAGATAATGTTGCTCTTGTCATGTGGTCTTTAAAGAAGGATGAAAACAAAAGAAGGAAGGATGCATCAGATTCTAGCCTCTTAGGAGGCATGATAGTTAAAAGAGTCCAAGACACAGGGGTAGTGGAAGCTGCAAGCACAGTCCTAGAGACTGCAAAATTTAGTGTTGCGGTGGCAGAGAAAGAGGCACAAGAAAAGGTTAATCTCCAATTGAAGTTGGAGACTATTTTAAAAGCTTACAATGATGCGAAAGAAGGAATAGCCAACAAAGACAACATAATTGCTAGACTCCAGAGTCAACTGGTAGGTCAATATCATCTTGGTGAATCTTCTACACTCATGATAGCCTCCTCTCTAGCAAGACCCCCTCCTACTAGTCCCATCATTGAATATCCCCCTTCTCCTATGCCTTCTAGTTCCCAATTACCTGAAAATGTCGAACATGAGTTGGAAAAATTGAAACAAGCTCATACATTGTATGCAAACAAATATGAGAAGGTGAAAGCCACCATCTTGAATTTTGCTGAATCAATCAAAACCTCCAATGTATACATAAATATGAAGAGGATTCTTGATATTTTGATCAAATTGAGAGAAGAAGAAGCCACTTTGGAACCAGTCATGAATAAGTGGGTGCCTAGAGGTAAAGAGTTAGAGCTCATGTGTTCTTCCCATGCAAATGTAGAAGAGAATGACAATCTAAGGTCCACATGTGAGTTTATAAAAGAGATGAATATTCTTTCAGTGGAAGGAGCAGGTATAAAAAGAAAATCCCAACTTTATAGGAAAGAATATTCAAATCATAAATTTGAAATGTTTCCAGGAGGTTTCATTGGTCCTGTCCAGCTAAAGGAAGAGAAGACTTGGTTAAAGGAGGTGGACCACAATTTGTCCCTAAGGATCAATCAAATTATTAGTACTGATGACACATCCTTATTTGTCCAGACAATTGAGGAAATTGAAAAAGTGAAATCTCATTATGGTTTCATAGAAACAAAGATTGGGCATGTACGAGTCACTTGGAAGTGGCTAGAAGATATGAAACAGAAGATTGCTAGTTTTACTTGGCCTAGTGATGATGTGTATCAGGAGTGGAAAGATAAGTATATGGGACAGAAAGAAGATGCTCGAGAGTAGTTACAAGAGGTTGCAATAGAACAACAAGCAAAGGAAGCCATGGACACTGAAAAGGACTTATAACTGCTTCTTGAAAACAACCAATTATTTGTAACAAACTTTCTTTTGAAGGGTCCAAAGCTTGTATGCATCCATACTATTATAAATGGATACCAGGACTCCTAAAAAAATGATCGCAAGTAATTGTAAGAAAACACTACAGAAATTTATCTGAGCTTTTTTCTAGTCTTAAGGAGAATACTCTGAGTTTTGTAATATTTTCTCAAAATTAATATCAATATACAGACTAGAAATAGTGTATATACATAAATGTGCATAGCAGTCATAGGGCAAGTCATGTCAAATGTGCAACTCAATACAATAAATAATCTTATTTTGTAGCCCTATAGCATCATAATGCAATCCTTGACCAAGTATGCATACAAGAAACACCTAGTTCTATTAAGGCACAAGCATCAAAGTCAAAAGTTATGACAACTAGTGAAAAACATCAAGAACAAAAAGTTTAGTCTCAAGAATTAGGAGTTGTAATTAAAAAACTTACAAGGATGAGGCATATTCATAACTTTTGCAGTCCCACCTTGGATATCAACATTAGAAGCAACTCATATTATTCGTGTACAGACAAGACAATATGGGAGTTCATTATACCCAACAACTCATGGTGTTGTTGTTCATGTTGGCTCTGTTGGACCCTGTAATTAAGATTCAATATACATTATTCAATAAGATTAACTTTGCAACATAATGAAATATTGAAAAGTGTGTTACCTTGTTGAGCTTCGCTTGGTTTCGAGAATAGTTTAATATTCTCTACTTAACAGGGCCAACCACGTGAAGGTGGAAGCTCATTTGGCCCCTCCCCCCCCCTAACATCACTCTAAATTCCCCGTTAACATCTTATAACATTCATTCATTAATTCTTTCTACCATTAATAAAATATAGCATTCATTCATTAATATCACATAGCGTTCATTAACACATAACATTGATTAACATTAATTAACATGCAACATTCATCAATATTAATTAACACTTATCATCCATAACCATTAATTAGCACATAATTACATTCACTAACACATAAAAATCAGTCATTATCAAATAATTTAGATTACAATCATTTCTTTCTTTGTTTTTTCTTTGAAGCTATGAAAAGACTAAGTGGAACATAGGTGTCTTCATCATTTCCCCCCTCTGCAGATGTTCTGCCAACTGCTCGTGATCTAAATGTATGCCTAGTCCTATACTGAGGATGAGAACACTGTAGTGAAGGGAGGTCCTCTGCAATAACAAAGAAATGGGTTAAATTCAAAACAAAAAAATTATTATTGTTACAAGTATTTCATTAATTTAGAGAACATAATTATTGTGCTCTTTACCTGATGTGGCCACATCATTTTGTGTAGCCTCAACCTCAACATGTTGAACACCACGGTCCTCTTCACCTGAGTGGGGAACATCATGTTCTTCAGGTTGTGTACCCAGATCATGCTCCACTTGCTCACCACCGACTACATGCTCTAAAATATTAACAAGAAAGGCTACATTAATTACTAATCTAATTACAAATTAAGATGTTTAATTGTATTAATAGCTAAATAAATAAATTTGAATAGAAAATGAATACCTCCACTACTAGGATGCACATCCGGACCTTAATGTGTAGGTGGTGTTTCACAATTAGCAAGCTACATTCCAATGACATGCACATTGTTATCATTGCTTGCTCATTTAAAACAAATATAGTCACTTTATGTTGGAACTCAACATCAATTAGATTATTGGTAAAGTATTCCATTTGAAACAACTTCCATTTAACGTATTTACCTATGTGATACATGCACTCGAATGTTATGTATGCCCACTCAATTCTCGTAGCCGATCAACCATGACTGAATAGCCTTGCTGGTAGGTAATTCTCTTCTCATCTTATGTCAACACTCTATTGAATTCAGAGCCCTGCATTTTTGCTTGGTACCGTGAATTTTGCTTGCATTGTTTGATAAAAAAAAATGTTTGCAATTTATTAATATTTTGAGACAATATGGGAGTTTACATGAGATACTTACAATTCGTGCAGCAAGTTTCATGTAACCACCAGAGCCGAGTTTGTGTTGCCTGTGCTTTTCTTACCTTGCCTTGGTTTCCTTTGATGTGTCACTCAGTCTATAAAAAGTTTGAAATATGTTAGATTATATAAATATAAAAAGTAATTAATTAGTACATAATTACATTCTTAATAGTATCCCGTACCTTATTCTAGCATCTACTGGTGTATTTCCTTTTTTCCTTTCAATTCTCTCCTTGGCATCCAAAATCGGGTCCTTCCACTCCCTCTCTGGAATCATGGGGGGACGCTCGTACTTTAGGTTCCTCTCCAAATGGGTCTTGTATTGGTCCCTCACATACTTTAGATATGTGCCATCTTTTTCAAGGAGCTTGGTTTTGTTAAAGGTGTCATTTCCAAACCACTCAACCATTTGAATTGTCAATTCATCTTTTAACCTTTTTTCTTGGTCATTCCACCTTTTAAAGAAAAAACAAACCTGTTATATTCAGAAATGAACCGAAGCTACATTTATTACTGTGTGGGAGAAAAAGTGACACTAAGCAAACATGCCCTAATCTCACTTTCAACCACACACTTGTGGAATACGAAAGAGCCTAGAGGTATCACACAATTGGCTACTTCTTTTTGTGGAAGAGAGAGCCACGGGATAAATATTAGGATTTCTATTCCTTTGTTGTAATTGAAAGATAAAATGATGCAAGTTCAATCCCTAACCCCAAAGTGCAAGTATGAACTAATAACAAGATTACAGAATTGAACTTAAATGATGGAAAGCTGTAAACACAAGGACAAGACAAGAATGCAAATGCATACCCGGAGTTAAAATCTGACTGAAATTTTCGGGACGGGGGCACGGGCGCCACTGTCCTAATTCTGCCCCTGAAACTGCTCCGGAAACTGCTGTTTTTGCACTCTGGAAAAGCTGTCAAAAATGCTGAAAATGCTGTCTGTCAGGAGGACCAGGGCACCCAGCGCCCCTGTCCCAGGGACCAGGGCGCCCCACGCCCTTGTCCTAGCTTTCTGGGCTGGAATTTGGTGTGTTGTTCTGTCTCAGTCTGCTTCTTTCGGATCTGCAACTTGCGGCGTCGTCCGAGTTTCGAAACCTGCACTTATATCTGAAAAGGTGTTTGGGCAGCTATATAGGGTTTTGCCTTAGTCAAACCCCCGCTTTGGTGATTTCCACCTCCATGAATAGCCAAGTTGTATTGTAAAATGTATTGTGTGTGCAGACCTAGTGTGTGTGCAAGGTCCTTAAATGCAAGAAAGCAAACTAGAGCAACCTAGAAAGTAAACCCTAATTGCTTGTAAATGATAATGTAAATGCTCTAAATCAAGATGCAAAGTGATCTAAAGCATGAATAAAGGATATATTGAAGCTTATGCAAAGACATGAAAACAACATGAAATCATACCCAACCCTCAAGGGAGGAGTACAAGCCAATCTTTAGTCGGTAATCTCCTATTGTTCTTCAATGTCTTCCAAGCCCTAAATGGATGAATGAAATTGATAAATGCTTGATAGAAAGATGTTGAATGTTGTTGAAGTCTTCAAAGATCTGCTCTTTTGCTGCATATGAGGTTCCTAAAAATGAAAATCGGGTCCTTTCAAATGAAGAAAGAGAGCTCTTATATATGAAACCCTAGGTCGTAATTTCATCTTTTGGCTGACCTAGAGATTGAATCTCCCGCCAATTTCTTGGGGTTAAGCTTTATTTTATGATTGGATCGCGCTCCTAAAATTTCGGGAAAAATGTCCGAGACCATGTGCACCGGGTGCCACGGTCCCGGCAACTTTTCACCAAATTTTCAGGGCCGTCAGATATGATGATTTTAGAGAGAATCCCGAAGTTACAGGTGATTTTGAGATGTTTTGACCCCCAAAATCAAGCCCCCAAGTTTGGAATAGGACCTAATTAGGGTTTTTGATTAAATGATATATAGGAGGAATAAAATGAAAGGGGCACACTTTAATGAAAGGGCCCAACTTTATGATGTGGGAGATGATAAAATAGAACCTTAGACCTAATTAATTTAATTAATTAAGTTCTAAAGGGGAAATGCAATGCAAAATACAAAATGTGCCAAGGCGGGTGCTAAACTAGGTGTGAAATTGTACCACCCTAGCAAGTGCGTACAATTTACGACGCTACATTTAGCCCCCACTTTAGCGGTCATATGAACACTACGTGCATATGCAAGCTAAAGTACAGAAAAGTAAACATTATTTGAAAAAGGATATATCCATAAGTCTGTCGAACGAAGCCCCCAGCGGTATCTGCAGTACACAGTTATGAACCGCACCCTACAAAACACACGTTAGATCACAAAATCATCTAATGCTTACTAAGGAAGGTGATGAAAATTCGAGGGTAGCTATATGCCCCCCCCTGTTTCGGCTTGCTAATTTTAGTGAGTTGAAACAGGGTATCATGTTTACCACTTCGAATTGTTAAAGAAATATTGATGACAAATGCTCACAAGAAGATTTGATATGAGATCAAAAACTAATGGAGAATCATTTGGTAAGAAAGAGGACTAAATCTCAATTCCAACACAACAAAGAGTGTGAGGATTTGAGAGTTCTCTAACACAAGATGAAGGATGTAAATGGAAACAAAATGCAAAGAGAAGAAAAGAAAGGAAAAAAAAGCATGAATACATACATTGGTGATCCATGGGAAGAATAGTAAGAGAGAAAACATGGACTTCTCGCCCCTAGATCTTGTCTAGGTGATCCATGGGAAAGAGGACATGGAAAACTAGCCCCTAGAGTTTGTCTAGGTGATCCATGTAAGGGAGGAGAGTGAGAAAGTCTAGCCTTATGCCGCTAGTTCCACTCAACCTCGTGCATGTGTGTGTAAGGGAGGTTAGAAGCATCTCATAGGAGTCTATGCCCGAGTATGCTACAACCTGTATATGTATAGTACAAAAGCGTGACATCTCGCTCTAAGAGTCTGTGCTCTGGTTCTGAGAATAATCACCTTGCATAAAAGAAAAATGGAGACATCTCGCTTTAAGAGTCTATGCTCTGGTTCTGAGAATGACCCATTGCTCAAAAAGTTTAATGTTTATGTCATAAGCAAAGTAGAACAAGGATACCTACCTTCATCACAAAAGAAGATACCCCAAAAAATGCAACAATGTCATAGATCCAAGCAAGGGAGTTTTTGCACTCTTTAAGCAAGGATAAGATAGTTGAAAAGGGATATCTTGTAGTATGTGTAAAGGAGATCCTTAGAGGAGAAGAGACCTTTGTACAAAAGACACCTATCCCAAAGAGGAATTGTCTTAGACAAATATAACATCTTCTAGAATAAGACAAAGAAGAGAATAAGAATGCAATACTTCCTTCTTTTGCGAGGTGAAAGTGATTCTTAATGAAGGATGACGCTCTTTTTAACCCAATTGGGAGAGTGAATTCATTATGGATGTAGTTTACCAAGTGCAAAAGAGGTTGTAGTCAAGGACTTACACCTCTTGTAAGAGAGAATCCTTGAACAAACAACAACAAATGCATACAAGGAATAACATCAAGTAATAAATTTCACACCATCCACGAAATAGGAAAAAGTGGATCCTTAGATAAAAATAAGGAAAGATCATTGCCTCCCAAGGATAAGGACAATGAGAAGGACTTACACAATCTTCTAGGGAGAGATTTGGACATAAGAAAAAGAAGAGATGTATGAAATCACTCTTGTCCCCATAGGAACGAGAAAATTAGGCTATTATGTTGCTTCAAAAAATATATGATTGCACTTGAAATTGTACCATCATGAATGACAATGAGCCCCCAGTAAATGAGCTACCAATGTCACATAATGATGAGTAACATAATAGCCATTAATGTTATTTAAAGACATGATAGATTGAATGAGGTATTTGAATATGACATGCTAAATGCTCAACTATAAGTGAGATCAAAAACATGTATAAAATGATAAAAATTGAAGAAGGACAGTTACGAGAAATCTTAGAAGAAAGATGAGTGTAATTTATTAGAGCCTTATCCCTGGAGGAAAGGACTTTGTGATGAATAGGAGATAAAGATTCATAAGTGGATCTAGAAATTTGAGGGGAATCATAAAGAGATTTGTTCATCGCCAAGATTTCCTTATGAGGGGAATGAGAGATGATAGAAGTAGAAGATGATTTAGTTGAAGTGAGATCATCATCACTACTAAATATAGAATTCACATTGAGAGATGGTCTTTTAGATGCTTTGGTACGTTTGCAGGGATTATAGCCGAGTCCAAAGGCATAATTGTGAAAATTAGTCTCTAGAGGAACTTTTATCCCTTGTTCATGAGCACCACAACCATTTCCATGATACCCATGCTTAGCAAAAATGCGAAAACCACGACCATAACGATCAACCATTTCAGGAAGAGAAGGTGGTTTTTCATAAGACAAAGAATCAAACTCTTCATAATTAGAGGTGTGAGGAGAAGAAGTTTGAGAAGCGGCCACAAAATTATTGCTCATAGGTTCAAGTAAGACTGATTGATCTCTAGTTTCTTCCTTCTTTTTACCTTTAAGATCTCTAGGAGGAACCCTATACTCACCTACAAAGGTGGGATTAAAGTCAAGGGATCCCCAATCGTCTTCTACGAGAACCTTCTCAGGATCAAAAGCCTTTTCATGTGTAAACTCAAGTCGAGAAGGATCTTCTTCAGGAGCTTTAGACTCATCCAAATAATTTTGATTATTAGAGGGTGATGATTCATCCATAGGTATCTTGTTTAACGAGTCATCACTAGAAGAGGAAGGCTTAGAAGAACTCCCTTTGGAAGTAGATGTTTGCAAGCAAGCTTGAAAATTAGTATCACCTATCAAGGTATATGTCTTATTGTTATAAATGAATTTAACTTGTCTATGCAATGTAGAGGGGACAACTTGCATACCGTGAATCCAAGGTCTCCCTAATAACAAGTTGTATGTTAGATTTCCCAACATAACATGGATAGGAGTAGGCAAAGTAACAGGTCCCACTGTGATGGGTAAGGTGATAATACCTAATGAAGACTTAGCCACATTATCAAAGCCTCGAATGGGACGAGAGTCAGGCTCAATAAGGGATGTATCCACATTCATCTTATGCAATAGATTAATGCTACATACATTAAGGCCAGAGCCATTATCTACTAGTGTTCGTCTTATAGCCGTGTCATTTATGATAACCACAATCATCAAGGGATCATATTGTTGTTGAATTTCACTAGTAGGCAACTCATCTTGGGTAAACACAATTTGAGCTTTAGGATTCATCACAGAGTTAACTAAAGATGCTATATTACTAGATGTATTCGGTGGAGGAACATTCAAATCTTTCAAGGCATCTTGTAACATTCCATGATGAGCGGAAGAAGTTTGGATCAAATCCCAAAGCGATATCTTAGCAGGGGTAGCTTTAAGTTGTTCTATGAGATCATATTCCGTACCAAGAACTTGTGAAATACGTGGAGCTTGAGGAAGAATAGGTTGGGAAGGAGGAAGTGAAGTTGGGATAACTGGAGGAGGATTAGGTTGCCTATTGTTTCTTGTGTTATAGGTATGAGCAACCGCATGATAACTCTCTCTAGTCAGTTGCTTAGCATACTCATAAGGGCTCTTAGTAGAATAACCTCCTTGCACAGTAATAATAGGTTTCTTAGGAGTGAAAAAAGAATCATTAGCATAACCACCTTGAACCACTAAGATAGGCTTATTTAAAGGTTGAGAATTTTGAGAAGGACAAGCACCTTGGATAGTGAAGAGAGGTTTGTTAGGTGTTTCATTCACATGTATCAAATTGATTGAGGATGGTTTAGAGGAATGAACAAAAGTGTTGGAAGAATTATTGATAGTCTTCTCTTGCACTAAAATCTTATCATGGATTAAATCAATTTTAGGAGAGAGACAAGGAATAGGCATTGATGTTCTAGTAGGAAGAGTAATACTAGGAAAGGTCATATCATCCTCTATCATCAAAGGATCTACATGGGGAATAAACTCTCTAGGAGAAGGATCAACATTACTCTCTAAAGTCTCACTTTTGAGAGGGAGATCTTTGAAAGAGATGTTAACCATCTTGCTTTGAACTAGGGTTTCCTTATGAGTAGAACCAAGTTGAGGAGAGGGAGATGCTTTATTTTTAGAGGGAGAATAATTGAGATTCAAGGAAGGTGAGAAACTATCAAGGGAGTTTTCAATCTTGATTTCATCCCCTTTGGCTAGGGTTCTCTAACGGGGTAGAGAATAATCTACACCTTCTTCTAATGGTTCATCCCAAATAGTGAGGTTGTTGAAAGGAATGTTTGAAGTATTGTCAATTTCGGGAGAGGAGATAACATTGTTTATTAATTCCTCATCCTTAGGAGGGAGAGCATCAATAGATGTGTTAAAATCATCCTCTTTCCTCAAAATATGTTCAATATGATATTTAGGGGAGAGAGAATTAAGGAAATTGCTTATTATTTCATCTTCTTTCTCTAAGGGATGCTTATGGGTAAGACAAACTTTAGGAGAAAGGTAAGCATTTATCATTAATTCATCATCTCTAGTGGGAATTTTGTTGGAAAAGGAAATGCCATCACTAGGAAATGTAGGGATAATGTCATCTTCTTGCACAAAAGGATCCTCATGAAGGGAGTGTTTTTTAGGAGGAACATGAACATATTTCTCCAAAGATTCATGCTTAGGAAGGAGATCTTTGAAAGAAGTGTTCATAACCTCTTGTTGCACTAACATGCCCCCATTGGAAGGACCAACTTTAGGAGAAAATAAGTCAATGTCCATCAATACCTTTTCACTTAGAGAGGCATCATGTAGGGAAGGTGAAGTAACATTAAGAAAGGTGTTTATGATATCATTCTCTTCCTCTAGGATAGCTAAATAGGAAGGGCACATTTTAGGAGAATTATCAAGATCACTCTTAAAGACTTCATCCTTAGAGCATGGGAGAGTCTCAAAGGGATTGGTAGCAACTCTTTTAGGCACTAAAATGTTGTTATAGATAGGGGGAGGTTCTTTAGGAGAAGGAAAAATTGAAACAAGGGAAGCTAACCCATTATCACATCTATGAAATGAATGCATCATGACAACAATTTTCCTCTTTCAAATGATAACACATGCAAAAAATAGAAGAAAATGTTTAATTTCAAGAAATGCAAGCACTTAGAATGTAGATTTAGAAAATGAAATTTATGATTCAAATGAGTTCCTAAATCAGATTTGAAATTATTGATCCAAATAAAGCTATCCACAAGTTCAACAAAATTAGGGTTTTAGCAAAAATTTCCCCTAAATTTTTGAATCTTGCAAGAAATTAAGACTTGTAAATACAAATTTGAATTTGAAATAGCATAAACACTCAAATTTGAAATCATAAATCAGAATTAGAGAAGATTGGAATTCAGGTCGGGTTCACCAAAATGTGTGGGAGAAAAAGTGACACTAAGCAAACATGCCCTAATCTCACTTTCAACCACACACTTGTGGAATACGAAAGAGCCTAGAGGTATCACACAATTGGCTACTTCTTTTTGTGGAAGAGAGAGCCACAGGATACCTATTAGGATTTCTATTCCTTTGTTGTAATTGAAAGATAAAATGATGCAAGTTCAATCCCTAACCCCAAAGTGCAAGTATGAACTAATAACAAGATTACAGAATTGAACTTAAATGATGGAAAGCTGTAAACACAAGGACAAGAAAAGAATGCAAATGCATACCCGGAGTTAAAATCTGACTGAAATGTTCAGGACGGGGGCACGGGCACCACTGTCCTGATTCTGCCCCTGAAACTGCTCCGGAAACTGCTGTTTTTGCACTCTGGAAAAGCTGTCAAAAATGCTGAAAATGCTGTCTGTCAGGAGGACCAGGGCACCCAGCGCCCCTATCCCAGGGACCAGGGCGCCCAGCGCCCCTGTCCTGGCAGGACCAGGGCGCCCCACGCCCTTGTCCTAGCTTTCTGGGCTGGAATTTGGTGTGTTGTTCTGTCTCAGTCTGCTTCTTTCGGATTTGCAACTTGCGGTGTCGTCCGAGTTCCGAAACCTGCACTTATATCTGAAAAGGTGTTTGGGCAGCTATATAGGGTTTTGCCTTAGTCAAACCCCCGCTTCGGTGATTTCCACCTCCACGAATAGCCAAGTTGTATTGTAAAATGTATTGTGTGTGTAGACCTAGTGTGTGTGCAAGGTCCTTAAATGCAAGAAAGCAAACTAGAGCAACCTAGAAAGTAAACCCTAATTGCTTGTAAATGATAATGTAAATGCTCTAAATCAAGATGCAAAGTGATCTAAAGCATGAATAAAGGATATATTGAAGCTTATGCAAAGACATGAAAACAACATGAAATCATACCCAACCCTCAAGGGAGGAGTACAAGCCAATCTTCAGTCGGTAATCTCCTATTGTTCTTCAATATCTTCCAAGCCCTAAATGGATGAATGAAATTGATAAATGCTTGATACAAGGATGTTGAATGTTGTTGAAGTCTTCAAAGATCTGCTCTTTTGCTACATATGAGGTTCCTAAAAATGAAAATCGGATCCTTTCAAATGAAGAAAGAGAGCTCTTATATATGAAACCCTAGGTCGTAATTTCATCTTTTGGCCGACCTAGAGATTGAATCTCCCACCAATTTCTTGGGGTTAAGCTTTATTTTATGATTGGATCGCGCTCCTAAAGTTTCAGAAAAAATGTCCGGGACCATGTGCACCGAGCGCCACGGTCCCGGCAACTTTTCACCAAATTTTCAGGGCCGTCAAATATGATGATTTTAGAGAGAATCCCGAAGTTACAGGTGATTTCGAGATGTTTTGACCCCCGAAATCAAGCCCCCAAGTTTGAAATAGGACCTAATTAGGGTTTTTGATTAAATGATATATAGGAGGAATAAAATGAAAGGGGCACACTTTAATGAAAGGGCCCAACTTTATGATGTGGGAGATGATAAAATAGAACCTTAGACCTAATTAATTTAATTAATTAAGTGCTAAAGGGGAAATGCAATGCAAAATACAAAATGTGCCAAGGCGGGTGCTAAACTAGGTGTGAAATTGTACCACCCTAGCAAGTGCGTACAATTTACGACGCTACAATTACACTTCAAGAAATGGATCAAAGGAAAAGTATTCTAGCAATGATATGAAATCAGAAGTGGATAAGGGTTAGTTCACATATGATTTACCACCTTTTACGTATGGTGGGCCCAAATATCTGCAATGCAATGTCACTAAGATGTTTATAGAAAATATCATTGCCTACAAAAAATTCATGGGATCAATATTAGGCCAAAGCGAGTGATCATAAAGTAAATTACAATTAGAGTATATATAATAATAATTTTAAAGTACCTAGAACCTTTTGTATCTTTAAGGGAAGCATTTCTTTGTCGCTCACCATGAATGTGGCCTGCAATGTTCCCATACTAGCAATACAAGAAGATCCAAGAAATGATACTATGTTATTAGCAGTAGTCGCCTCTGGCACATCCTCACATGCATCTCCTCCTGCAAAAAATGAATCCACTATGAAATGGCATTAGAATTCAAGAAAGAACACTTGAAGGGAAATAAACACATGACAGAAGATAGAGCAAAAGAGGGATCTACCAATAGTGGGCGAGCCAATATGACGTGCACTAGAGGATGTCTGCATGCTATGTGTTGTCGACATTGCAGTCGGCAATACAGGTTAGGGTGAGCTCTGATGAGTTGGCGTCGGCATTTGGACAGTAACATTGACAACACCTAAAGAATAATACATTAAACATATCAAACATTAAATATATGAAAAGTGCAAGAATTGTAAACAAGGATGAACCTTTATTTTGAAAATTGATAGTATCAAGTATGATGTGTTTTGGGTACTTAGAGTGATAGGCCAAGCAAGTGATAATACAAGAAAATCATCATCACCTGATCCTGCAACACCCTGATCATAGGAACGACTTTCATGAGGGTGGATAAATTGTTGTAAAAACAATACGTACATATTTTAGTTAATGACATAAAAAGAGAATTAAATATAAACCATTATTGAACTTTTGTTATAATTAAAGCTTTCATTACTGCTTACTTGCAAGTTTTCTGCTGTCTTATACAATAATTCCACCCTCTATCGTATCTCATCAGTGGTAGGATGCACGGCTGCCAAAGCAACAATCTCTTTTCTAATTTTTATAAGAGGCATTTTAAGGATTTTCACAAGGTCTGTGGGATCTTCAGGGTCATCATTGCTTAACCCTAATGATTCCACATCCATCGAAAGGTGCTCAAGTACTGCAACTCCCTTTCCCTCTCCCCGAACATCCGTCTGTGTCAAGAATATCATTAACAATTACAAAATTAGTATAAATAACTAAAAAAAAGAACATAATAATGTAACAGTTTGCTTCTACCTAATTTGTACAATTAATGAGGTTTACCTGCTCGGTAGAAGTGTTGCAAGGTACATCTCTATCTGCGATATGTGATGGATCCATGTCAGTCTGTGACAAAGAAAAAATATAAAAAATGTTAGCGAAATTACATCATACACAACATGAACTTTGTAGAGAAAAAGAGTATTAAATAATAAAAAGATGTCATCAAAATCATTGTAAATTTTGTAATTCCTTACCTTTAATCTATGTAGACTATGCATGATCCTCCACTAAATGGTCACATAAATAGTCACATAGCTAATAAACAATCCAATTTCCATAAATAAACACAGTTTAAAAATTGTCGCATAAATAGTCACACCCCCTATCTCTATCTCCATATTAAAAGGTGCATCATGAATTAATTATGTAATGGCATTAGAAATCAAAACATAATGAATTAATTATGTAAAAAAAATTCTATCAAGAAGTCAATATTCAATAGATAATATACTAATCGTATTCCTCATACATTTCATTCCTCATCATCATGAACATCAAGGTCATCATCATCATCATCATCATCATCATCATCATCATCATCATCATTATTATCATCATCATCATCATCATCATCATCATCATCATCATCATCATCATCATCATCATCATCAACATCTTCGCCATCATCATCACCATCATCACCATCACTGTCATCATCATCATCATCATCTTCTTCTTCTTCTTCTTCTTCTTCTTCTTCTTCTTCATCATCATTGTGAAACTGTCAATCGTGATCATCATCCACTTCATCTTCTACTTCTTCAATATCTTCTTCTTCCATCACATTATACTTTATTGGCCTTCCTCTTGGATCATGTCTAACAACAAATGACCAACCCGGTTTATGTGGAACCTCTGAGTAAAATACTTGCTCACATTGGCTTGGAAGAACATAGCGCTCATCCCCAACTGGTTCAAATGACCTTATATTTAGCGTTAAAAAACCATTATCATGTTCAATAACAGTTCTATCAGGATCATTTTTATTCAATCGTAGCCTGTACCATTTGACGACAAACAAAACTAATTTGAAGGAATTAAAGTCACACTCAAGTATATCATCCAAAATGCCATAGTATCAATTTTGAGACTGTTGAGGATGAATGTCATTTCTCGATGAAATATTTGTCACCTCAAAGACTACAGTGATGCCAGAATCACAAGTTTTCTTCATGTCATCCAACTTTTTTATGCAAAATTTATGACCATTGCAGCACATAGCATTGTGGTGTTTGACCTGCGATATGTCAAACATGTAAAATTTATTGCATTGTGAGTTGATAAAAATATGGGTGATTAATAAATTTATACGTACCTATTTATCTCTTAAACCATAAGCTAAATCAATTTCCCTTTGTGTAACATTGGAATCTCCATTACAATGTGCTTCTTTAACCAATGAAGCCACACCTTCCTATGTTAACGTACATCCAGAATGTTGACAACGTTCAATCCATACCATCATCCAATCAAGATTGTTTGCAATATACAAATGTAGTGCATCCCACTCTCGACCAACTCTACCAAAAATAAATAGACGACTTACAATTGATTTATTTTGAAGATTAAGAATTAATTAACTACAATAACATCTTATAATTACCTCTCACTTTCCTCAATCTACCTTTCCCTGTCAAGTACTGCCCTTCAAATTTGTTAATGGTGTTGGGATACCAAATGCGATCCACGTGGATCTCTGCTGCAAACTTAGGAAGATATTCATAAATGTACACCATAGTCTGGTATACCATATATCCCTCCACTATAGAACCCTCAGGATGTGCTCTTTGTCGAACCAAAGCCTTCAAAAATTTCAAGTGCCTCTCAACCATCCACATTGACCTAGTGTGTACAGGTCCACACAATTAAATTTCCTCAACTTGGTGTATGAGGTAGTGTTCTTGTGCATGGAAAAAAGCTGGAGGTAGACACTTTTACATTTCACACATTAAATGAGGAATTTTTCTCTTCCAATATTTTATATCGTCTTTATGGATTTCTTTACATGACAACCACCTACAAGGTATTCAAGACGCAAAAAAATATATTACATAAGAAGTAAAACAAATCGCAAATATAATATCTATACAACGAACTAAACAAATATCACTACTTACCTTATGTATTTTCCAAGATCATATATGACTTGCTTGACATTATTGTCGAAGTCGTCTGGGAGAGATAGAGGTAGAACGTACTGCAACAATTATAAAATTATCTTTTCATTTTTTTGTAACATAATGAAAAGTACACATACACTCAGTACTTAAATACATACTAAAAACACAAGAACATGAATTACCTTAATGAAGGTATGCCAATCATGCGTTTTCATCCCTGGCCCAAATTCACTTTTCTTTGATATGAGATTGTTTATGTTCGCAGCAAATCCTGTGGGAAATCGAATTTTTCATATGACTTCTTTTATAGCATTGCTTTGCTGGTCTATTAGGAAGCTCACTTATATTAATCTAGTCTCCATGGCTATTTTATTGAATGACATTTATCATTGCATGATTGGAATCCTGAATGTCACTACATATTTTGACAATTTTTTCTTTGTCACACCTTCCATCCAATATTTTCCATAATGTCTCTGTTATATTCTTTCCAATATGCATACTATCAAACAAATGAACAATTTGTAACTGCTCGTAGTAGGGAAACCTACTAAATTGTCAGGGATAACTTTTTATTCCCTTAGGAAGGTGGTCATTTATGCCTTCATGACCTTCATGATCATCAATCACATTATCAGTAAACAAAACAAAATAGAAAAGATGTTTTATGACAAACCAATAGATGGAATGGCATTACCTTGATGATTAATTCTATTATATTCCAACTTCCATAGGTGAGGTGTCATTCTTCGTGGCTTTGAAGTATTCTCTTCTTTCCCATTGAAAAGATGTTTTTCAGTATTTTGATACTTATGATTTTTGTGGAGAAAGTGCCTATACTCATCAAACACCCGCTTTCCTAAACTTTTTGAATGACGAGATTTCATCTTTGGACCACAAACAAGACATGCAAATTTTCCCTTTGTTTGAAGACCTATGAGATAATGTATAATTGGATTAAATATGATAATTTTTTGAATTATAATGTTCATGCACAACTTAAACACTATAACATACCACAAAAATGTGTTAGCCCCGGGGCATTGTGTATTGTCCATAGAAGCATCGCACGGAATTGAAATTGTCTTTGTCCTATTGGTCTAGAGACATCATACATAGTGACACCATTCCATAACTCTAGAAACTCATTGATAAGAGCCTCGATATATACATTCATATCTTTAACTTGGTACTTACCTAATTGAATGAGCAAAAACATTACATAATTATTATGACCATTTTACTGCAATATTTATATTAAAATTTAGATGACTATATTTAAATGATAAAATACCTGGAACAATCATTGCCAACACTATGTGCTCCCTCTTTATTGACATCCATGGAGGAATGTTATTGTTGATAACAAAAATAAGCCACACTGAGTAAACAGATCTCATCTCTCCAAATGGATTGACACCGTCCGCTGCCAATGAAAGCCTGAGATTATGAGGTTCTTCTTTAAAGTGTGGCTACTTTTCCTCTATGTCCATAAATGTTGAACCATCCATAGGCATTCGAATAATGTCATCTCGACTTCTATTGCATGCATGGTAATCCATAAATTGTGCCAAGCTAGTGCACTTGAATAATCATTGCATACGTGGAATAATGGGAATATAGCGAAGAACCTTGCGAGGAACCCTTTTTGTTATTTGATCTGTTTGATATCTACTGATATGACATTCAGGGCATTTAGTTAGAAATTCATGTTGTTTCTGATATATAATATGATCATTGGGACAAGCATCTATTTCTTGATACTCCATTCCAATATCATTCATAACGACAGATAATTCTCGGTATGAGCGAGGTAGACTATTTGATGGTGGTAACAAAAACTCACCTATCAATCTACAGCAACAAAATATAATTTGTTATAATAAAGAATATTAATGGTACAGCATGATTCATAGTTTATTATGACATATATGACATGCCTTAACATATGCGACATTGTTATGTTGGATAAACCATTCATAACCTTCAAGTTCACCAACAACAATACAGCAGACAAAAGAGTTGCCTATGAGCCTTCATAAAGGGCCTCAGATGCCTTCTCAAGTAGAGGGACATCATGAACAACATCAAGGTCATCTTCATCATCATGATCAGCTGCGCAAGCACTAAATGAGTCATGAATCAATGTATTTGTACCATCATCTTCAATTGTGTTTTTTGGCTCATGATCGTCATCTTCCATGGGATCATTATCTTCAACTTTGATATTCACACCTCCATGTTCGTCCACTTTGAAAACCATATTCTCAGGGTTATGTTGATCCATACCATGTGCTCTGGGGTGCTCGACCTATATAAAATTGATATACATAAATAAACCGTGATCATGATCTCATCATCACGTGATTTATTATGTATATAAATTGTCAAAACGATATAATGAAAAACTTACCAATGGATGATAATCATACCCACCTTCAATGTGACCATGCAGCCTACAATGTTTCTTTGTTGTTTTGATTAGAAGTCTTCTAGTCTTTAACCCCTTAAAAATTTTGCACGGACAATAACATTTTCCATCACCTTTTCTTTTCAAGTTAGACCACAATCTAGCAATTGTCTCCTTATTTTGTTGTTCATTGATATTGTCTGACATGGTCTTTCTTCACAGGCAAGAAAATAGAAATTATTGTCTCACATGGTCTTTCCCTCAGGAGCTGGCAGATCCTGCTTCCATACTTTAATTCTATTTTCTCAAAGGACAATCCTAAAAATCCATGCATTGCAAACAACTTTTTACACCTTTGTTGATGGTGGTTGCATCACAGAGAGTTTACATCAATAAATGAAGAACATGCCAATGCTCTTAATGCAGTAGTAGAAGTCTATCTCTTATAATATCTCTAGTGAAACCCCCATGATCTTTTGTTGGAGTAGAATTTGTTATATTCTATAAAGGGTCTTGTCCTTTGTTGATGGGATATTCATCTACCTCAAGAAATAACTATTCTTTTCTCCAACAAGAAGTGGAACTAAATGAAGATCTAGCACCATGAAATTAATCCTCAAAAGGATTACTATAGTTAGTTTTGGTAGATAATGATCTAGGTAAAATACTAATGTGGCTTTACGAAACATTATGTACTAGCTTAGCATACTCTAACAACTTTGGTGTGACATGCTACATCCAATTAAGTCTCCATTGGTATCTCTATTATGTTTATGGATTGGGATTCAATGTACTCTTTTATACATAGATTTTACTTTCAACTGAAGAGGTTTGTATGTACTTACTTGTCTTTCGATTCTATCCCTATTTCAAGAATTTCTTCTATCAACAAATCATTTGTTGTAAGTTGTACAAGTGGAAGCTTGAACATGCCTTCCATGCTAGCCTTGTTGATACGTTCAACACCATCTTGTGCAACAAATCTTTAGAACTCCATTTTTCTGAATTGAAGAGTGAGTAGTAGGGACAATCTAGGACACTTACAAAGGTTTTGCAAGAGAGATAAATAGACCTAAATATTATGGCTTAATAATGATCAATAGGTAAACAGATAAGAAACTCTCAATATCAAACTGACTTTCTCAATTGTCTTTACTAGAAATGGATAGATCTGCTAATAATGGCTTTATGATTGTATGTCAACTTTAGACTCAATCCAAGAAGAGCTATAACTAACATGCGATATCTATATTTATGATCTCTATAATATAACAATCCCATAATTATGTTTCCATGCATCTATACCACAACACAAACATCATGCTAGTGTTCAGCTATAGCAATTGATATCCTAATTATAGAATGTGAAATATGCACATAACTATGAATAAAGATTAAGAAAAGCAAAGAAATATGCTTATTGCAAACATAAATGACTAATGGACAAGAATTGAATTCATTGTAGATAGTTTTCAATATCAAATTCACTTATTTGTGTGAATTTAGTAACTCATGTACTTGTGGCCAACCATTTATCTCTTTCATAAATTAAACACTTATTAATAACATTAAATGGCTGAGTAATTATGTTTTAGTAGAAAGTGAAAATAAAATATTTTATTTCAGGATAGCTCACACTATTACCCTATCATATTTTAGACTCTCGGTTTTGTTAGTAGTGGTTTGATGTCTTTGGAGATGATCATTGCATTTCTTTAGTTATGTTTGTCAGCCTACTCCCAGCCTGTGCCAAAATGGGAGCTTTGGAACAGGGTATGGACATCCATCAAAGCATAAAAGATAGAGGAATTTTGTCAGATGTAGTTGCAACTACACAAAATGGATTTGTTGAGAAGGCTTTAGAAACTTTCAAGAAAATGCAATCGGCAGGTATAAAGCCAAATTTCATGACCATTGCTACTACCCTCCCTACCTGTGCCAAAATGGGAGATTTGGAACAGGGTATGGACATTCATTGAAGCATAAAGGATAGAGAAATTTTGTCAGATGTTGTAGTTGTAACTACCTTGGTAGACATGTATCCAAAATGTGGAAGCATAGACAAGGCATGTGAACTATTTGATAGAATGCCTAAAAGAAATGTTGTCTCGTGGACTGCAATGATTGCTAGATATGCACAAAATGGATTTGTCGAAAAGGCTTTAGACACTTTCAAGCAAATGAAATTGGAAGGCATAAAGCCAAATTCCACAACCTTTGCCAGCATCCTCCTTGCCTGTGCAAAAATGGGAGCTTTGGAGTAGGGTATGGACATCCATCAAAGCATAACGGATAGAGGAATTTTGTTAGGTGTTGTACTTGCAAAATCCCTACTTGACATGAATGCAAAATGTGGAAACATGGACAAGGCTCGTGAATTGTTTGATACAATTCCGCAAAGAGATATGATCTCATGTGAACAATCAACACGCACGTATACGGGAGGAAGGGATTGCTGATACAAAATTGAACGCTCACTCCTCAATCACAATTTTATGGTTTTACAAGATTAAACTAGGACAATTAACCACCACATGTATATTTTTTGCAACATGAAATTAAAAACTAGGGCAATTTGAATCTACCTACTACATGGGATTGCCTTCGACATGGGTTTGATGTTCTTGGCGGTTGAAGTTGCCACGGATGCCTACGCAGGATTGCAATTCACAAATGAATTTCCCGCCTCTTTTTTTATTTTGTAATGGTCATTGTCGTTGGAATTATGACGAACTCAAGCACTTTCTTGAAAAAAAGAAAATTCTCATTGCTAATGCCTTCTTCGTTGAAACTAAATGGATAATTGCTATCAGAATTATGATGAATGCGGGCATTTTAAAAAAAAAAAATCAAATTTGGCCACAATATACCTTCTCCATCAGAAACCTCAGTCGGAAATCTAGTCCAAATGTATTAGTGTCCATATCCATCTCCATCTCCGCCATCATCTCTGCCTCCACCTCCTCCCCGCCACCATCCCTCCGTCATCTAGGAGCTCTGTGTCATATCCTCTCATCATCCTAATCTAAAACTGGCTTTGGCACAACCGGACATGTCAGCCTCAGAAATCTGTGTATAGTATAATGCATGACATGCTCATTTGTCATCCTGCTATCCATCACACCTGGAGGATAATCCCAATTGAGTGGCCCCAATGATTGATACTCTGCACATGCCTGGTCATATGAAATAGAAGGCCCCCAAGTAGCCACTTCCAGTCTCCTACAAGCATAATGAGTTGTACCCTCTGGTATCCCCTATATCTTGCCATACTATCTCAACACCCTCATACAAGGGAATCGCTCAATAACATAGGGTGTCAATCCAATCAGATATCGCGTCATGAATACATACGACATCTCCACTACATCCTCGGGCCAAATCTCGTAGTCCTTATATGGTCTCCATATCACAGTATCCATATCATCCAAGGTCTATCGCCAATACTCCAATTTGCCCAGCTTTCACTGGATAATAATACTTGGATACCCGTTAGCACAAGGCATGCCTACAAGTCTATCTCTGTCAGCTAATGGTTGTGTGATAGGTAGGTGCTCCCAGGCCCATATCTGAAGCATGGCCACCCCTGCTGATAATGAAGTTGATCTTTGGTACACAAATCGGTGCAGGTCATGATACAAGTGCGCCAACATGCATGCCCCCCATGTAAATTGGGTCCCCTGTGTCACCATTTTCTCAATAAGACAACCCCATCCAACAAATAATCCCTTTGACCTATGATCAGGACAAAGAAAACCTCCAATGAATCTAGCGAGCATAGTGGGTAATGTGGCATACCCTAACTCTAGCATCTCCTGCCACGCAATGTCATATCCACCTATCTCATCATCCTCAAACAGTCAACAAAGTGCATTTGTCCCACCCCACTCTTTGAGATTGTAATACACTAGCTCGCCCATCACAGGCATGCACAATATCCGATAGACATCCTCGGGTGTCATTGTCATCTCGCCCGTCGGCAAATGAAAAGTGTTGTTCTCGCTATGCCAACACTCTGCTAAGGCTGTCAATAATCCCCAGTTTATCAAGGGTCAGAGCATGTCGAGAAGGGAAGATAAACTACACTTGCCAATGTGGTCTCACTCCACCTAGCTAAGGTGGGGTATCAGCATCCATATCTTCGGGAAGCGCTCCCGAGACTAGAGAACAGTAAAGTGCTCCTGCAATCAAATCATTTCATCATATCAATTTCTTGATTTATCTATCTATCAAATCAATCTCTCTATCGGTCTATCTTGCTCAATTGAGATTTTTATCAAATCTCGTTGGGCCCCTATCAATGATGCTCATCTATCATGAGGTCATTATCAATCATATCTCATCTCACGCGTACATCGAGATAATCAAAATTGATTATCAAATTTATCAATCGAGAGCGTCTAATTTTATCAATTAGATAGCTAATCAAATCTTACCATATCAAAATCAAATTTCAAATCAAATTGATAGAAAACCCAACCTCTTTATCAAATCAATTCAATAAATGGCAAAAATTGACAAATCAAATCATTTTCTTCAAAAATCGGCAAATCAAATCATGTTTTCAAAATCGCCCAAATCAAATCAAAACATTAGAAAATCGCAAAATTATAGAAAAAATCATCAAATAAATTCAAACAAATCGTGAAATTATTGAAAAAAATAAATCAAAACATAAAAAATTCACAAAATTGTCGAAAAAAAATCATCAAATAAATCGCCAAAAATCACAAAAAAATTGGAAAATCAAAAACCAAAAAAAAAACAAAAAAACCCAAGTCAAGCTCGTCCCCCTCCCCCCCCATGGTGGCGTCGGGGGCACCACTGCCCATGGCACCCAAGGCGCCTCCCATGGCGTCAACAGCGCCCGTGATGGCGCCCAAGGCAGTTTTTTCAAAACATTGATTTATTTTTTTTAAATGCATGATCAATAAATAAATTTATTTTTTGGGGGGGATGTGCATTATTTTTTTTCAAAAAATCCTACAAACCCATTCGTAAATCGAAAAACCCATCTCAAAAATGTAATTTTTTTCCCAACTCATCTGGCGAAAATCCTAAAAAATGTTTTTTATACAAAAAGCTAAATTTTTCAAAAATCAACTAAAATTTAACAAAGTTGGGTTTTCTCGAAGTACGTATCGATGGACCATATGGCGGAGGACGCTCGTATCGACAAACTTGCTCGAACCTATGCTAATGGTATGGGATTGCCATTCCTTCCTCCAGAGAAAATTTTCTCAAACAACTGAAGTGCACAAATGAAGAGTGGTAAAAGGAACTCACCTTTTTAAACTCACAATGGGGCATTTAAGTGGGATTTTTATTCCACTGATTTTTAATCATCTAATCAACTAATCAACCTGGTAGGGAAGCATTTTCAAATTTCTTATTGAGAAATGAATCGGATAGACTCTGAAAATCTCTAAAAATTGGAAAATCATTAAAAATCGTAAAATCGTAAAAAATTCAAAAAAAAAGGTGAAAATTCAAAAACATTAAAAAATTATCTGATTCATCTCCCAAGGGGGCATCCTCACATCAATATTTATCAATCAACGTCTGGGGCATCATATCAAGATTTATCATCTCAAAGATCGAAACCGCATCAAATCCGCATCATATCTAGATTTATCATCTCAAAATCAAATTAGTATCATATCGAAACCAAATTTGCCTCCAATCAAGATCAAATCTGCATCCTATCAAAATCAATATCAACAACATCATCAATCGTGTTTTCTTTGAACCAACGCATCATCACACATCGCTTCAAAGAGGGGCAAAATGAATATACCTAAAAATGGTCTGAAGATAGTTAATTAAATATGCAATTATTTGATTAATTCCCCTTCTCAATTAATTGAATTCATAAGCAATTTAATTAATTTCTCTATTCATCTACTAGTAAATAAATCTACATGATTTATTTATATAGTTCATTTCATATCCCCCTTTGATTAATTAATTCTAAATTAATTAATGTCCCCCTATATAAATCAATTCTTCTAATCCCTAATTAAGATTAACAAGCTCAAGTTTGTTGAGATTAATTATCATTTTCCAATTATTTGAATTTCTAAATTCAAATGAGCACATGGCTCCTAACTTTTAACCACCTAACCCTGGGTCTAACTAACCCTATCCTATCTTGCACATCCTAACCTCCTATGGTGTGGATATTCTCTCCTTGAGACACATGGCACTTTTGCCACATGTCTCCTCCCTTGGACACTTTCCCTCTCATGAGCAAGGCTCCTTGACACTTGTCACCAGAGAGATGACAAGTGTCCCTTCCTCCAACCTCTTCTCCAACTTCCTCAATCTTGGCCCTTGATATCTTTAGATCAGATATGGACTGTTGATTCCTGCCACCTCGGCTTTGGCCTTGGAATTCCTATAAATATTCCCCATTTTGGAGCAATAAGGATCCCTTGCATTCATATTTTCAGCCTCATTACTATAGGCATTTTCATTTCAATCATCTAGTAATTAGCTTTTGGATTAATCATAGCATGATAATCTAGTTTCTTAGATCATGCATTTCATATCATTTTCATAATCAATCATGATCAAATAGCTACTCAACTCTTGAGTTGCCACTTTGGAGGTCATTGCTCCATTGAGAGCCCATCAATCCAACACCTTCAAGGTCCTCAAGAATAGAGGAAAATGGGACATTTCAAGGAAGGCTTATGGTTTGCATTTTTAATATGTTTTTCAATTAATCTTTTCATTTATGTTTTATTGTCTCATTATATGTATATGTCTTTCTATTTACCACATTTTTAGCATCACACTTTCATTTGAATCTTTTGGCTCACATATATGTAATGAGTCATTTTTGTATCATAAAGGAGATAGACAATTTTGTTGTTGGTTGGGTTGCAATTATTATGTGTTAGAAAGGTCTAATAGGAATGAGGATTTTATTATGTGCAAACTGAATATATTGGATTATTTGTAAGTGTAGTTTTTGTGTGCATTCTTATTCAGAAGTTAATATACAAGGTTTCATGTTGTTATATTCAGATCATTGTGTATAATTTTGTGTTTGATGAAATCATATGTCCTCTTGATAAATCTTTTGGATTTATTGTGATGTGCCATCACATGATGTTGTATTGAATGTAAAATTGGGTTTTATTGTTCATGCAACACATAATGAAGCCTTCACAGTGATGGTCTTCTAATCATCTCTTGAGTTGATTGTGGTTCTTGTCCACAAGGTTATTCATTAATTGTCAGATAAAGGCACTGGTCTGTTATTAATCTTTGTTGAATAAGTTTGTATGCATTAGGTCCTTATCAACTATACAACTATACAATAATCTTTTGCATAATACAACTATACTGCTATTTTTCATAATTGCTTAAATTCCTAACAGTAATCTTTTGCATAATACAACTATACTCACACTCATTTTATCTATTTTAAAGGCATTCAATAAAAAGCACTTTTGTTATCATAGTTGCAAGAAAACCTTTTGCCATCCCCGCAATTGCTAATTCTCATAGTTTAAATTCACTCAAAACAAACCTCGTTTGTGCTTGAGAGTGTAAGGTACACCCACCTAGGTTTAGTGGAGCCTAAAGTGCAGAGGGATTTGGTCTTCAACCATCCCTGTTTATTGGCCAAGGCTAATTGGATCAACTAAGAGTTAGGCAAATCTTTGGTTTTCCAATCTATGGTTTTTGGCACCAATAGATTGGAGACTCTACTGGAGATTTGTCTTAGGAAGTATTCAAAGTCTTTGTTGGTTTGTTTCAAACTCTACTAGAGGAAAGAGCCTAGAAGATTAATAAAATATATTGTTCCTCTTAGGAGGTGGCGACTCTACATTTAATACATGAATAATATTTGGTATTTTGAGAAAGTAAGAGAAACCCCTAGGCATTTATCAATAAAATTGATGTAGGGGAGAAGGTCTCTACATAAGGGACAAGATAATCTTGTTCAATTGAGTCCAAAAAAAAGGATACAAAGAAAATAAATCAACAAGTATGGCATTTGGGGGTTATAAGAAGTTTAATAGCAGAGAGGATGGCTCTTCATCTAGTGATAAGTTTGAAAATCTGGAGGAAATCCTTTCTATACCTTAAATAAATAAATAAATAATAAAGATGGCCATGATGAAACCCCGCCTGCTGAGGAACAAGAGGAGAGGCAATGGGATGAAATCATTCTTAAAATGGCTGACTTAAATGGAGATGAATCTAAAATGGCAAAGGATCTTAGGAGACAACCAGATTGGGTGTTGCAAAAAATAGGGTTACAAAGAGATACAATTCAAAGCCCTAGGTCAGAAGGGATAGAAGACAAAAGTAAAGGTGAAGGAAGTAGGCCAAAAACTCCTAAATATAGTCCCCCTCATATGAGAAGAATAGAGCAGCCTTTTGTAACTTTTGATAACCCGTTATTAAATGGAAGTAGAAGATGGAGGGATGTACGTAGGGATCAAAGTGAAGAAAGGCAGAGAAATAGAAAAGGGGGAAATGATGGGGACTGGAATAAATCAAATAGGGGTAACAATATAAATAATAATAGAGGAAGTAATGGGTAAGGTAGCAACCCAAATAATGGAAATAATAGAGGTAACAATGACAATTATGGAAATGGTAATGGTGGAGATAGAAACAACAATAATGGCAATGGAGGTAATAATGGAAATAATGGCAATAATAGTGGTGGTGGAAACAATGAAAACAATGGTAGTCATGGCAGCAATGGTCGATTAACCAAAGGAAATATGAACAATCAAAATAACAATCAGGGTGGCAGATGGTCTATGATCATTGAAAGATACAGACAATTGGATTTCATTGGCATTGTTGGTTATCTAAATCAGATCACTAATGATTTAAGATTATCCATCCCTAAATTCTCAGGAAATGGAATTGATTCAGCAGAACAGCATGTGGTTAATGTAAAAAATACCATTGAAGAATTTGAGGTTCCTCATGAGGATGTATTCATGAAATTTTTTGTTCAATCTTTGGCAGAAGATGTAGTAGAATGGTATAGAAGCCTTCCTGACGGATGTATTGGTAGCTAGCAATAATTTGTAACATTGTTCTTGGAAGATTTGGATATCACAATGATCCTTCATTTGCATCCCATGAATTAACAAGTATAAAGAAGAATCAAAATGAATCAGTAGCTGAGTTTAATAAAAGATTTAATAAGTATTAAATAGAATACCCAGAGATGTCAGACCTATTGATTCATTTCTAATTAAGTTTTATTTGAGTGCTTTTGACAGCAAAACCCATTATGATATTTTGTCTCATAGAACTGATACTCTACAGCAGGCATTCAAGATAGCTGCTACCATTGAGAATAACAAGAAA
Source organism: Cryptomeria japonica (assembly GCF_030272615.1). Taxonomy (NCBI): domain Eukaryota; kingdom Viridiplantae; phylum Streptophyta; class Pinopsida; order Cupressales; family Cupressaceae; genus Cryptomeria; species Cryptomeria japonica. The sequence continues at coordinate 336,089,999 of NC_081408.1, forward strand.
GTTGTTGGGACGGTTGCCAAGAGAGATGATCCAAAATTGTACAATACCAGGGTTCCCAAGAAAGATGAACTTACTCATATCATGGACATGCTTAAGGACCTAAAGGGTAAGAAAAATCCTAATGAAAAGCCACCATATAGAAACAATAAACAAATGAATTACAATATACCGAGACTACATGATATGCCATATAACACAAACTGGAAGGATGGGAAGCTAGTGAAGCCTAATGTAAGCAAAGAAACTCCAGATCCATTGAAGAAGGCCACAAATTTTGTAGATGAATATCCATGGTGTGATTTTTGTAATTTACCTAATGTTGCAGAACAATGCATAATTTCCCAAGGTTTGATAGAGGAGGAAAATCATAATGAGGATTGTGAACCTACCGTAAATGTAATTTTATCTTATCCATATTGGGGAAGGGATGAAGACTCATCCAAGGGGGAGCATTTTTCTGATGTGCAACAAATGAGAGAAAACTAGCATTATAGTATACAACGGGTCTTTCCAGATGATGATGTTGAAGCCATTCCAGCTTTGAGAAGATTGTTTCAAGATGATACAGTGCCTTCACTAAGGAACTTGACTGAGGAAGAAAAGAAAGCCTTCACTATTGCAGCAGTAGAATAAGTTAAGAGAAATTATCAGTTGAGAAATAGGAATGTAAATAATGAGAAGGGCAAGCCAGCAAGTATGTTTGCCAAAATAAAAAAACTAGATGGGAACAAAGACAACACTTTCAAAAGAAAATATATAAATGCCAAAAGGGAAAGGAAGCAATACCAGAACAAGCCAAGAAAGAAGAAATACCAAAACTGATTAAGTCTGTGGAGAAGAAGCAGGTAAGTAAATCTATTTCAAATAGTAATTCATTCATGTCCCAGGCATCGTCTCAAGTAAAGATATCTATGCCCCTGCTAGAAGTAATGAAATTCCTAGACTACAAGAATGAGACGTTGAAAATTATATCTATTGTTGGAGAAGTAAGTAGGGAAGCTCTTAAATTAAAAGAGGATCCTCCTATGGTGTATCTTGGCATGTCTATTACCAAAAATCTCACACAAGTAGATCCTTTCGATCTAAAATTGCTGATAAATACAAAAATGCTAAAACATCATGCCAGAGGATGTCATGAAAGAATTGGGAATGCATGTTGATACACCTTACAGTAAGTGCTATGCCATGGATAATAGGTTAGTTCCTATAGTAGGAATTATAAAGGATGTTGAGTTCAGATTCCCAACCTGCCCAGATACTGCATATAAGACAAATATCACAATTGTGCAAGTGCCTATGAACTATGGGATGTTGTTGTCTAGACAGTGGTCTAACTTGGTGGGTGGACATGTCCAGCTTGACTTTTCATGTGCCACTATTCCAATAAAAGGGACAGAGGTGAGGATAAACAAAGAACCCGAATCTCCCTACCTCATAGAAGAAGTTGATCCTAATGAAGTGACTTGTTTTTGCCACTCGGATATGGATAAATTTCAGGTAAGTATTTCTAAACCTTTAAAAGTTGATAAAATTACAGAAACAGTTAAATAAAATGAAAATTTAATTTGAAAATTGTATTTTGATGGTGCCTGTAGTAAGGATGGAAATGGAGCAGGAGTTGTACTTATTTCACCTAATGGAAAATCTTTTAAATACTCTTTCTTGTTAGCTTTTGAGTGTACTAATAATATTGTAGAATATGAGGCCCTCTTATTAGGACTTAAAATAGGAAATAAGCATGGCATTAAGTTACTAACAGTTTATGTTGATTCAGAACTAGTTGTTTCAAAAATTAGAGGCAAATTTGCTACAAAAAATGCTAAATTAAGAAGCTACAGGAATGAGGCATGGGATTACATTGAACTCTTTGATGCTTTCTCCATCAATTTGATTGAAAGGTCTAATAATATTTTGGCAGACTTCATGGCTAACCTGGCAATCAAACATAATGATATATCTTTTGATGATATTACCCAAGGAGAAATTAAGACCAGACCGTCAGTCCCTGACAATATAAAGAGTTGGCAAGTATTTGATGATGACAGGGATTTGCTAAAGTTTTTGTTTTGTGAGAATCAGTATGAGCACCAGCGGATTGATTGGAATGCATTTGTGGAGGACAAGGATGGCAAGGGGACTGTACTTGGGCAAGAGGTGTTGCAGTTGAAAACAAATAAAATCCCAAAAGGATTGATAGAACTTGAAAGAATGTTTGATGATAAAGATATAGTAAATTTTAGACCTAATTTAGGAGGATGTGAGGATGTTGAAAAAATAAACTTGGGAAGTGAAAGCAATCCAAGAGAAGTATATATTGAAAAAAAACTCACACCGAAAATCAGAATAGTATTGATTAATTTGCTAAGTATAGGCATATTTTTGCTTGGTCATATGATGACCTTAAAGCATATAGGGAAGATTTGTTCTAGCATGAGATACCCTTGAAGCCTGATGCAAAGCCTTTCAGACAAAAGCAAAGGCCAATAAACCTTACTTTGGCTTCCAAGATGAAAGAAGAGCTGATGAAAATGAGAAATGCTGGTATTATTGAGCCCATAAGGCACTCGACATGGGTGTCCAATTTGGTCCCAGTCAGAAAAAAGAATGGTGATATTAGACTATGTGTGGACTTTAGGAATTTAAATGTTTCATCTTTAAAAGATAATTATGCTTTACCTAACATGGAAATGATTTTGCAGAAAGTCACTAGAAATGAATTGTTATCTATGATGGATGGCTTCTCAGGCTATAATCAAGTCAAAGTTAGGGAAACAGAAAACTTCAAAACTATTTTCACCACACCTTGGGGCACCTATGTCTATGCTAGGATGCCTTTTGGACTAACCAATGTAGGAGCCACATTCCAGAGGGTTGTGGATGTAGCCTTTGAGGGACTGATTGATTATATCTTGGCAGTTTATCAGGATGATATGACTGCTTATTCTAAAAATGTAGAAGACTATTGTAATGACCTAGAAAAAATCTTTATTAGAGCATTAGAATATGGCATATCTTTAAATCCCAAAAAGTGTCATTTTGGAGTTACTGAAGGGAAATTGTTAGGTCATATTGTTTCAAAAGATGGTGTGAGAATCAATCCAGAAAGAATTGCTGCTATTGATAAGATTCAAATCCCTAAAACAGTTAAGGCAATTCAATCTTTTTTTGGTCAAATTAACTTTGTAATAAGATTTGTTTCAAACTTCTTTGAAATTGTAAAACCTATTGCTAAAATGTTGAAAAATGGTGCTGAAATAAAGTGGACTAATGAAACTCTTGAAGCTTTTGTAAACATCAAAAGAGCCATCAAGGAAGCCCCTGTATTAAAGTCCCCTGATTTCTCTAAGCCTTTCCAAGTGTTTTCATTTGCTTCATTCCATACTGTTGTTGTTGTCATGTTACAAAAGAATGATGAGGGCCATGAACAACCAGTGGCATTCTTTAGCAAAACATTGCAAGCATCTAAGTTGAACTATGATTTAAATAAAAAACATGCTTACGCTCTTGTGAAAGCCGTAAAATCTTTTAGACCCTACCTAGTTGGTGTCACTGTTATTACATATGTATCAAATGTTGTTATTAAAGACATCTTCAGACAATCAGAAACTACTAGAAGGAGATGCAGATGGATAAACCAGATCCAAGAATTCAATATTGATATACAGATCACAAAGTTGGTGAGGGGTCATGGTTTAGCAAAATTGATGGCAGAATCCAATCGTGAAGCAGCATAGGTAAATCAAAGAGAGTTGGAAGATGCACAAATGATAATTGAGAGGTGCCCTTGGTATACAAATATTTTTTATTACTTGAAATACATGAAGTGTCCTGATAGTTTAAATGATAGTCAGAAAAGAACTTTAAAGCTTCAAACATCTAGGTATGTATTGCTTAATGGAGATTTATACTGGAAAAATAGAGACAGTATTCTCTTATTGTGTCTAGATGAGTATCAAGCATTTGCTCTTTTAAAATACTTGCATTAAGGTGTATGTGGAGGTCATTTCTCAGCCAAAACTATTGCTCATAAAATTCTCAATGCCGGTTATTATTGGCCCCAAGTTTTCAAGGATTGTCATACTTATATTAGAAAATGTGATGCATGTCAAAAGTTTTCAGGGAAGCTTAAGTATAATGGAGTTATTCCTCATAAACCCATGCATACAGAAGAACCAAACCAGATGTGGGGTATTGACTTCATAGGGGAAATAGAAAACAAATCTAGTGGTGGGCATAAATGGATTTTGGTTGCTACTGATTATTTTACTAAGTGGGTTGAAGCCATTCCCACAAGACAAGCTACAGGGAAAGTGGTGACAAATTTTCTCTTGGAAAACATTCTCACTAGATTTGGAGTACCTTGGAAGATTGTGGTGGACAATCGGATGTATTTCAAATCCAAGGATTTCTCTAATTTCTGTGAAAATTATGGCATCACTTTGTCCTATTCATCACCTTACGATCGCCAAGAAAATGGACAAGCAGAGTCAAGCAATAAGAACTTGTTGAAGATTATTAAAAGTATGTTGGGTGAAAATAAAAGATCTTGGGATTCAAAATTGATCTTAGTAGTATGGGCTGATAGAGTGATAGTCATGAAGTCCACAAGATTTGCTCCATATGAGCTTGTATATGGAAAAGAAGAAAGGTTACCCTTGAATAATTTGCTTCAAGTTTATAAATTTGTTATAGAGGAGTGTTTAGAGGAAGTAAACTTCATGGGGGACAGGTTGATGGCATTGGCTGAGTTGGATGAGTATAGAAAAGAGGCTCAAGAAAGAAACATTCAAAGGTAACAAATGGTTAAGGCTTTACATGATAAAAAGGCTCATGACAGAACATTTGAAAAAGGAGAATGAGTACTTAAATGGAATGCGAGGGACCAAGACAAAGGAAAACATGGAAAATTTGATGCACTTTGTCTAGGACCCTATGTCATCTTGGAAAAAGGTGGAGAAAACTCATATTACTTGTAGGATACTAATGGCGAAGTGCTGGAATTTCCAATCCATGCTCAATACCTCAAGCATTTCTTCTCTTGATAATCAAGGAGTATTTCTTTTATCATAGTAATATAGTTTTCCTTTTGTTTTATGTTATGTGTTTTCAATTTTCTATTTTGGTCTACTTTCTAGAGATAGCTGAGATCTTGCTATGTCCTTAAAAAGAACATGCATCCCCAGAAAGAGCCATTGTTAGCACATATTTTTACAAAATATTTTTGTGCTATATATGGATGCTTTTTCATATAGTTTCATCATAGGAGCATTTATTGTTGGATTGTATGTGTAGGTGACATGTTGTAGTATCTTCATGAGAAGACATCACTAGGGCATATTCAAGGGAAGTGTTGAGTATGATGGCATTCTAGTAATCCTCATCTTCACAATTGGTCTCATTGCAAGAGAGTTATTTGGAACATCAGCATAGAGAAGGGTTGTGAGCATGTTTGGAGAGGTAAATGGTGTGGGAGAAACCCTTCACTATGATTATTAAAAGTTGCATCCATAAAGAGGGCCTTCTTTTGCAAAAACTACAAAATTTTGCTTATCGGCATAAATCATCCCGATGACATCACCTAAGGAGGAAGGAGTATGTTTATCAGAGTAACTCATGTCAATGGTGTTTCCTAAAGCAAGTGCGGTGGGAAAAGGCGTGACTAAGTGGAAATCCATCAGGGCGAGTTACAGTGATGATATGATAGGAAGTCAGAGTCATCAGAGTAACATACACTATTGGCAACGAGGAAAAAATGTTATCCCGATATCCAATGGGGTTATTGGTGGAGCTCTTGATGACAACCAATGGGGTGATGTCTTCATAGAGATGACATCGGGTTATCAAGAGGTCCTAATTTATGTTACCCCAATACTTGATGCACTAAATATAGAGGGCGGCTCTATCAGAGAGGCTTTCTCTGATAAAGCAATACTAGGCAAGATAAGAAGCAAGACTCATCAGGATATCATACAGCATCAGGGAGATGTGTTTTGAGTTATCCCGATGCCTGATAAGGAAGATGAGCTCATCACAGTTGAAGTGACTACATCGAGAAAACCTACGCTGATAGACCGAAGCAACCTGATAAGGAGAGTAAGGTACCAGAAGACTCATTGGGATAGCTTACTCTATCGAAGAAACATTTTAGAGTTGTGCTGATGACTGATGGGCAGAATGCCACAAAGGGTGGATCTATCAAGGAGACTATAACCATCAGAAGAAAGGAAAATATGCTACGTTGATACCCGATGAAGCAATCGGTGAAATTTACGCTGATAAAAAGGAAAGTTAGATGTCATGGGACCATTGGATGAAGTATTAAGTGACTTCATTTGGAAGGCTGATAGAGTAATTGAGAGGAATAAACAGAAGGAGGTTTCATCAGAGAGATATACCCCAATGTGACATAAAGAAAAGATGACAAATAGAAAGGAAAGGTGGATCCATCAGGATAAGTCAAGCCTTGAGGAAAAAATTAAAATGGTCAGGGCGAGATCTGATGGATTGATCAGAGTGACCTATACCGATTAGGAAGACAAAAAGGTTATTGAAGGAACACAAAATATGGGTGGCGCCAAGTAATTGAATTATCGGGTAGAATTACATTGAGTAGCTATTAGAATGGCTGATACGACAACCATTATTTAATGCTCACGATCAGGTGGGTTGGATCTGCACGAAGAAAATCTGATGAGTTTTTTATCATTATAGACTCTAACCATTGCATATCCAGCATAAAGAAAGAGTTTTCCTGTTAGAATTATTCACAATTTCTTCAACCGTCAACATTGAAGTTGCAGACAAGTAGCACGGGTAATTTGAGAATTCAACCATTTAATCATGGAGGCTTCTGGTTCACAAGGGAAAATAAAGGTCATAGAGATTTCAGATACACAGTCTACTAAATCAAAAAAGATGAAGTCTTTAGAGGGTGTGCAAAATAGAAAGTTGAACCAAGACATGATTGACTAGATGGAGTCATCTAGTGCTAAGTCAAGGAGGTCTAAAACCTATTTGCCACCCAAGGATCAATTGGAGGATAAATATCAATAGATGGAGATATGTGGAAAACCATAAGGGGCCATGAATTGTTTCTATATCACTACTTCAGGTGGAACAAGGAGATGCCATTGTCAAACCCTTGGATGACAAATTTGGGCAGACTAGTGGTCCCAAATGTTTTTCTGAATCTTAGATTATTGGAATTGCTTACTAGGAAGTACAACAAATAAAAAAGATTCATCCAATTTCCCAATGGGGATCAACTCATCTGGATATTTGTTGGGTCTATTCAAGAGGTTTTTAGCATGTCTTATGAGCCCTACATGACCCTATCCTTTACAAATCTAGAAGGAGAGTATACCCAAATGGACACCACTCACATAGTGTGGAAGTTAGCAATTCATAAAAAGGAGAAGGGACAACTCATGGATTAGGATGGTCCTCCTTTCGAAATTAGTCTGTTCAGACAATACTTGTAGTACACATATTGCACATGCAGCTAGGTCTACAGGGAATAAGTTCCTAGTGTTACAAGAATAGGCCCATTGGTGTTGGCTGCAGACATTCAAATGCATGAGCCAAGGCCATTTGATTATGAAACTTACTTGGCAGAGAAGCTGCATGAAGGATTTTTGAGTTTGCGAATAGAACCTAACCCTACCTTCAAATTTTACTCATTGCTAATGCATATGGTTTTATTTCATGGTCAGATGCAAGGTTTGTGGTCAGGAGAATTAAAGGTGACTTCCAGGAACAAAGAGGGACAGAACCAATCGATTCAATTATAGGTATCCTTATGGGACTCAAGGTTTGACAAATCACACTATGTGCTATTTGAGGAATATTTTATCAAGCCCTTGTATAGATTGTTTGGAGTAGAATGTGATGGGTCTATCTCACAGGAGAATAAGAGATTCTTGAGACCCCATGCTTTTGGAGACACTAGGGTCAACCACAATTGGGGTGACTAGTTTGTATGCCACAATTTCACTTTTTGGGGGGTTTATGGTTTTGAGGGTGTTCCATATATGTTTCCTACATTAGTTCCTGACAGGATTGCTTATTTAGAGATTTTTAGGCAACTTAGTATGTCAAATGCAAAACATTTGGGTGGCGCACACAAGTAGGTATTTATGCCTAGCACTTTGAATTTTAGATACTTCACCATTGTATCTACCAAGGCTTATGAAATGATTGAAAAGAAGCCGATAGAGGAGTACAATTTGTATGGACACGAGGCTTGGAAAAATTATGATCCAAAGGGGTATATCCACCAATGCAGGAAGAGCCGAAACCTGGGAGAATATCTGCATGTACCCATGGAGGATGAAGATTTATTCAGAAACAAGGAAAGGGATGGTGTTGATGCAATCTTAGAGGAATTGAACCAAAAATTGGAAGAGAGGAGGTAGAGGCTTCAGGAACTAAAAGAAGAAGGATAGTTTGAGAGTGGGTCTGATGATAATATAACTGTATCAACCCTCTGTGCACCTAAATTAGAAGAAGTGTCAGAGAGCTAGAAGCAAGCCATGGTGAGAATAAATGCCAACACAAATGTGAGAATGGAAGAGCATGCAGCTTTTGTTGCAGATTGAGTATTTGTACAATCCAAAGAGTTTAATTCATTCTTGTACCATTACAAAGGGAAAAAGTTGAGGGAAAGCATCTCAAATGTTACCCCAGAAAATGAAGCAGAAATGCTTAAGAAATTGAAAGGAGAAATTAATGCAAAATTGGCCACAATGACACCATAGAGAGGGAGACAACTTCTTAGTGAGGCAGATATCATTTTATTCCTAGGATGGGACTTAAGTGTTTCTTTCATTTTTGACAGCTTTTTACATTCTGATAGAAAGGATGTAAAGTTAGACATACAGGGTGTTGATGACATTTTTATTGGATCGAGATATGATCCAAATGAAGAGGAAATGTTTATTTGGTCCCTATACCCTCCAAATAAAAGACCCAAGACTATAGATTTAGATAAGGCATTTGGGCACATGATGAGGCTGAAAGTGGGAGAAGTTAATCCAATTGTCACCACAAAATTGGGGATTGAAATTGCAAAACTAAATAAGGCCCAAATGCAGTGGGTGTTAAAAGAGGGTCAAAAATACAAGAATTTATATGAAGACCTATTGAGAAGTCATGGTCATGAAATACCATAGATAACTGATACTGGTGTGCAATGGAAAAAAAAATATGAAGACCAAATAAAAGAAAAAATTAAGCTGAGAAGGCAAATCAGGACTACCAGGGTAGATGTCGCTTGTGTTTTGTTGACAAACAAGTTTGAGCATTTGTTGGAAGTTCACAAAAGAATTCTGGACAAATTGTTAGAAGATCTAGGATAATATGCTTTCTCATGAAAGTACTTTTAAAAGGTTGAAGGCATTGTTGAAAGAGAAGAGTGTCGATGATAAAATTGTAGAGAAGATCCAAAGAAGGTTGATCATGCATAAGGCATTTGGTGTAGACATTAAGAAGGAATTTACCTATTGTAAAGATATTGTTAGGTATGGTGTACCAGACATTGTGGATGACACAGAGCAGTTGAAGGACAAAGGGATTTGGATTGAAGAATGCCAGAATGTACTCAACACATCCCTTAATGTTTCCCAGAAGATGTTTTGGATATGAAGAAGATAGGTGAGCAGATGGAGAGATTAGTTACCATGGATATCATTGTCAGGGATACTGTATTCAACACTAGCACTCACAAGGACAACAAGTATTTGGAGCACATACAAAATTGTGATATAATACTGCACGACCAGAACTAATTTTTATATTTTGTGTCTAGTAGTTAGGTAGTTAGGTATTAGGTTTTAGTCAAGTTTAGTTTAACAAAATGAAAGGGTGTGTCCTTTCATTTGAATCCTTTGGCTCAAATATATGTAATGAGTCATTTTTGTATCATAAAGGAGATAGACAATTTTGTTGCTGGCTGGGCTGCAAGTATTATGTTTTAGAAAGGTCTAATAGGAATGAGGATTATATTATGTGCAAACTGAATATATTGGATTATTTGTAAGTGCACTTTTTGTGTACATTCTTATTCAGAAGTTAATATACAAGGTTTCATGTTTTTACCTTCAAATCATTGTGTATAGTTTTGTGTTTGATGAAATCTTATGTCCTCTTGATAAATCTTTTGGATTTATTGTGATGTGCCATCACATGATGTTGTATTGAATGTAAAATTGGGTTTTATTGTTCATGCAACACATAATGAAGCCTTCACAGTGATGGTCTTCTAAACGTCTCTTGAGTTGATAGTGGTTCTTGTCCACAAGGTTATTCATTAATTTCAGATAAAGGCACTGATCTGTTATTAATCTTTGCTAAATAAGTTTGTATGCATTAGGTCCTTATCAAAGAAACAAATCTTCTAATTTCTATAAGTACTACTCTTTTTCATAATTGCTTAAATTCCTAACAATAATTTTTTGCATAATACAACTATACTCACACTCATTTTATCAGTTTTAAAGGTATTAAAAAAAAAGCACTTTTGTTAGCATAGTTGCAGGAAAACCTTCTGCCATCCCTATAATTGCTAATTCCCATAGTTTAAATTCACTCAAAATAGACCTCTTTTGTGCTTGAGAGTGTAACGTACACCCACCTAGGTTTAGTGGAGCCTAAAGTGCAGAGGGATTTGGTCTTTGATCATTCCTGTTCATTGGCCAAGGCTGATTGGATCAACTGAGGATTAGGAAAGTCTTTGGTTTTCCAATCTGTGGTTTTGGGCACCAACACACCTATGTCTAAAATCTGAGCAGAAATGTCTCGAACTAGGGTGCTATACCACTGTCCTGATTCTGCAATTCTAAAACTAATAGGAAGGATTCTGGAGTATGCAAAGTGTTTCTCTACCTAGTCTTGTTGATAGAGGGCAGGACCATGGCACCACGCCATTGTCTAGGGTAGGACCAAGGTGCCACCCCCCTGTCCTTGGGGTTTCTTCCAAGGTCTCCAACCCAAAACTATCCATGTGTGCTTTCTAGTCCTGAAACTTCCAATGATGCTCCGATCCGAACCTATACCTAAAACTCAAAAAGAGGGTTTGGGGTGGCTATATAGGGTTTTACCTTATTCAAACTCCATTTTGGTTGTTTCCACCTCCACAAATAGCCAATAATGTACTAAAAATGTGTGTGCAAGAACCTTGTGTGCGTGCAAGATCCTAAGAATGAAAGTAAACAACCTAGAGCAAACCTAAAGAGTAAACCCTAATTGCTTATAATTGACAAAGAAAATGCTCTAAATCCATGATGCAAAGTGATCTAAAGCATGAATATGAATCAAAATGAAGCTTATTCAAAGATATGAAAACATCATGAAACCATACTCAACCCCAAGGGAGAGGTACAAGCTGATTGTTAGTCAGTGATCTCCAATTGTTCTTCTACATCTTCAAAAGCCCCCAATTGATAAAATGATGTTTGATGAATGTTTGATGGATAAATGTTGAATGTTGTTGAAGACTTGAAAGATCTTACTCTTTCTTTGCAAAGAAGGCTCTAATACTCAAAAAACCTTCTCTTAGATTCTTAGAAGAAGACCCCTTCAAATGAAGAAAGAGAGCTCTTAAGTATGAAACCCTAGATCTTAATTTCATGTTTAGGCTGACCTAGGATTTGAATTTCCCACTAATATTTTTGGGTTAAGCATTATTATATCATAGGAATGTGTTGCTGAAATTTTGGGGAAAAAGTTGCGGACCATGTGCATTCCCGCCACAGTCCGACCAACTTTTCATTAAATTTTTGAGGTCATTACATATGATGATATTAGAGCACATCCCAAAGTTACAGCTGATTTTGAGATGTTTTGATATGCGAAATCGGGCCTAAATGGTCAAAATAAGACATAATTAAGATTTATGATTAAATGATTCATTGGAGGAATAAGACGAAAAGGGGCACACTTAGGGTAAAGGGCCCAACTTTATAATATGTAAAGTGATGAAACATGACCTTAGATTTAATTAATTAAATTCTTAAGGGAGAATTAGAAATGCAAGATGCAAGACACACTAAGGTGGATGCTAAGCTAAGTGTGAAATTGTACTACCCTAGCAAGGGTGTACACTTTAAGACACTACAATATTGAACATCAATATGCTTGGTTCAGACATGAAATGTCAGGTTCCTAGCTAGGCATATCGCACTCTAATTGTCACAATATAGTATCACTACTCCTTGTTTTATTCCAATATCTAAACATAGTCCCTTAAGCCAAATGGCCTCTTTATAAGCATGAGTAGCTACCATATACTCTGCTTCATTAGTGGACAAAGAAACCACATCCTATCACTTAGTCATCCAGCTAATTGAACCACCAAATAAAGTAAACACATAAACACTGGTGGATCTTCTACTATCAATATCACCTTCCTAGTCTAAATCCACATAATTATGAATATCAAGGGAAGTCATCTCTCCACCCAAATTACCATGATAACACAGAGAATACTCTAAAGTACCCTTCAAATATTTGAAGACTCTTTTGATTGCATCCCAAAGAACTCTACCAGGATTAGACTTATATCTAGATAGAACTCCCACTGCTTGGGCAATGTCTAGTGTAATACAGACCATATCATACATCAAACTTCTAACTACACTTTGGTAAGGCACTTTTCTCATGTCTTCCATCTCCGATGGGGATGTAGGACAATCTATAGCAGATAATTTCATTCCAACTATAAAAGAACACACAATGGTCTACAATCCTGCATGTTGAACCTCTGTAACATTGAATTCACATACTTACTTTGGCCTAGCCATAGCTTTCTATTAACTCTATCTCTTTTAATTTTCACCCCAAGAATGTTCTTTGTTGCACCAAGATCTTTCATTTCAAATTTAGCAGGCAACTGAGACTTTAGTTTTGAAATCATACCTTTCCTTTTACTAATGAATAGCATATCATCAACATACAATGCAATATATAGGAAATGATCACCATCAGATTTATAATAAACATAATGATCTGATTTAGAACGTTCAAATCCCAAACTCAAAATGTATGTATCAAGTTTCTGGTACCACTTCTTAGGACTTTGTTTGAGACCATACAAAGATTTCTTTAATTTACAGACCAAATTACTTTTACTTTTCACCACATAGTGCTTCGGTTGTGTCATATAAATATCCTCTTCCAAATCAAAATGAAGAAAAGTAGTTTTCACATCCATTTGCTCAACCTCTAAATCATAATCAGTAGCAATAGAAATAAAAAATCTAATGGATGTCATTTTGGCAACATGAGAAAATATATCACCATAATCAACACCCTCAACCTAAGAGTAGCCTTTTGCAACCAACCTTGCTTTATACTTCTCAATTCTTCCATCTGAATCAATATTTTTCTTTAACACCGATTTGCAACCAACATGTTTCTGTCCTTTGAGAAATGATACGAGATCCTATGTATCATTATTTTTCAAAGTTTTTGTTTCTTCTTCGATATCAATCTTCCAATATTCTGCATCATTCATACCTAATTCCTCTTCTACAAATTTTGGTTCATCCAAATTAGTATTCAAAGAAAAAATACATATCCAATCATTAGGTGAATACCTTTTAGGTAGTTATCAATGTCTTGTAGACCTTCAAACAAGATAAGTTGGAGGTTCTTCCTCCTCTTCTGAAGATTCAGAGCTGGATGAGCTCTCATCAACTTCTTGCCTATATAGGGGTCTCGATTCAACTTTTTCAGGTGTAGAAGGGAATTAAATCACATCTTCCTTTTTAGTCTATTCTAGCTGCAATGTAATAGAAAGAGACTTAATTTCTCTAAAAATAACACTTCTACTATGAATTACCTTTTGTGCAACAGGGTCCCAAAGCTTGTATCCTTTCACACCATAATTGTAGCCAATGAAGATACATTTCACAACCTTGTTCTCCAACTTTGTTCACTTCTCCTTTGGCACATGTGCATATGCCTTGCAACCAAAAACTCTAAGATGTCTCAATGAAGGCTTGTGACCCGACCATGCTTTCATAGGTGTTTTATCAAAAAGAGTTGATGTTGGAAACCTGTTAATCGGGTAGCAAGTAGTGGCAATAGCTTAGCCCAAAACTTTTGTTCTAGACCAACACCACTCAGTATACTCCTAGCCTTCTCCATCAGTGTCCTATTCATTCTTTCTACAACTCCATTCTGTTGTGGAGAGTACGAAGTTGTATTCTATCTGTTAATGCCACAATCTTTACATAATCTATCAAAATCATTAGAGCAAAACTCACAGCCATTATCAGTTCTCAAACATTTAATTTTCTTTCCAGTCTACAACTCAACCATTGCTTTAAATTCTTTAAATTGGCTGAAAAATTTAGATTCACTCTTTAGATAATATACCTATGTCCTACTAAAATCATCAATAAATAAAATATAATATGTGGATTTTCCAATCAAAGGAACATCTACAAGACCAAACACATCAGAATGAATAATATGCAAAATACCACAAGTTTAATGAGAACTGGAGTAAAACTGAACACGGTTTTGTTTTCCATAAATGCAATGCTCACAAAAATCAAATTCAAGATTACAATCATTCAAACCTTCAACAGGTTTTTTATTTTTCAAGGTCCTTAGACCCTTTTCTCCAATGTGGCCAAGCCTCTCATACCATAATATAGTCTTCTCTGCAAGTAACTTTGTTTCAGAAGAAAGAGCACCCTTAGGTACCCAAAAGACATTTCCATCTGCTAAAGGTTAAACCCTCAAATCATCCAATGAAGTATCCACAAATTTACTTTTTACAGAAGTGCTATTACACTCAACAGTGTATGCCTCTAGCTTATGCAAAGTGTCAAGTCTGACACCTCTAGAAATCACCATAGCACCCTTAATCATATTACAACTTGCATCAGAATAGACTACCTGCATACCCGCATCTATCATTTTGCTCACAGATAACAAATTTCATTTTAATCCAGGGATATGTAACACACCATTAATCATTTTTATTCTACCATCAGAAAACCTGATTCTAACTTTACCTCGACCAACAATGTCTAAATGTGAATCATCACCCAAGTACACCTTACGTCCATTAAATTCTTCATATTTAGAAAACCAAACTCTATTGGAAGTCATATGAAAAGATGCACCTGAGTCAATTAACCAGGCATAATTACCTACATGGGTCGCCAAAGCTACAATGAATTCATCACCATCGTCCTTCTCGGACTCAGAATCAGAATCAAACTTTTTCTTTTTCTTCTTCTTTTCTTATTTGCAGTCCTTACAGATGTGACCTAGTTTACCGCAATTTCAGCATATTACTTTGGACTTTCTAGGATATTTGGATCTCCCTTTGGATTTTGACTTATTGTGCTTATCGGTCTTCTTTCCCTTTTCCTTAGGTCTTCCATGAATGGTTAGGGCTTCCTTCAAGCTAATGGATACCTTCCTTCTCATCCCTTCACCAAATAGGGAACCCACCACATCTTCATAATTAAAAACAATAGAAGTACTTTGGATAGCCATAACAAGAGAATCCCATGAATCAAGCAAAGAACAAAGGAAGATCTGTCATTTCTTCTCTTCGTCCATCTTAACACCAATAGATACCAATTGAGCCACCAACACATTAAATTCTTCCAGGTGGTCTACAATTCATCAACCCTCTTCCATCTTCAAGGAATACAACTTCTTCCTTAAGAAAATTGGATTTAATAAAGATTTCGCTTGATACATGGGTAAGTGTACCAAGATGGTGAACAAAAAGGGGGGTATAAGGGCCACTTTTTTCTAAAAATAGGTAAACTTGAACTTCAAAGAGATATTTGAAGGTCATGCACTTAAAATAAGGAGTTGCAAAAAAAATAAGAATTGTAGTACTCTGAATATAATTTCTAAAATACTAAATTTTTTAAAAATTGGATAAGATTAAGAAGGTCAAACCTCTCGCGTATGAAAAAATGTTCTTAATTTTTTTAGAAAAACATAACATAGTTGTTTTCATGTGCTGCACAAAATATATATTTAGATCTAGTATTTTGCAAAACCCTTTGGTAGGATGATAGGTAAGAGTGATATCTAGAAGTTGTATACATTTTTGTAATTTTCTGTTGAGTATTTTTTTTAATGATTTTTTGAAGTGACCGCATCCTAAAAATTTGGTACCTGTTCATGCATTGGGCATAACTTGCATCAAAATAATCAAAAATACAAAAAAACATTCTTAAAAGTGTATAGAATCTAGTGTAGAACAATAATATGTAATTTATTTTGAATTTTTTCAAGTATATCAAAAGTTATTAAAAAAATGGTAGACATATGTCTATGAGGACTATCAAGGCACTCGTAAACAAAATTAAAGTTTACTATGCTAATTTTGTCCAAAAATAGAAAAAATTATATGGTCAAAAAGCTAAGAAGATGTGCGAGATTATGGCGGTAATTTTAGAGATACCCACTTGATAATATGTAAACCTAATGATGATAAAGTCAAGAAATCATGTTGGAAGATGAAAAAACGTGTAAAGGGACAAAAAATTAAGGAAAATGGGCTTGCAAGCCTTAGGGTCATTTTCCAACCCTCTTACCAAGACAAAACCCTCATGGGTTGTGATGTGCAAGATAACCCACTCGAGTTTTGAGAAACAAAAAGTACCATTCATAGTTCTACATAACCCATATGGGTTATGTAGAACTAAAACCATCATTTTGAGTTTCACAAAACCCGTACGGGTTATGAAGACATCAAAATGATGGTTTTAGTTCTACATAACCCATATGGGTTATGTAGAACTATGAATGGTACTTTTTGTTTCTCAAAACTTGAGTGGGTTATCTTGCACATCACAACCCATGAGGGTTTTGTCTTGGTAAGAGGGTTGGAAAATGACCCTAAGGCTTGTATGCTTGTAAACTTAGCATTTACTACACATATGTATATAGACATACAAATATAATATCTGCTTATGTATGTATAGATGCATATCTATAGTTATATATACATATATTTATATAGATATATGTATATATGTTTGTATACATGTATGTCTCTCTTCTTTTCCTCTCTCTCTCTCTCTCTCATCTTCCTTCCCCCATCACTATCTCTGTCTATTCTGAGCCCTAATTATCCTCCTTGAGTTATATCTCATCTCTCTCCCCCTCACACTTCTCTCTCCACCGAGTCTCTTACCCTCTTCTCCTTCTTGTTCTCTCTCTACCTCATGTCTCTCACCCTCTCCTCCTCCTCTCTCTCTCTCTCTCTCTCTCTCTCTCTCTCTCTCTCTCTCTCTCCTTTTCTCAACCTCCCTCTCTTCCTATCCCCTATTCTCTCTTACCCCCTCTCCCCCTACTCTCTCTCTCTCTCTCTCTCTCTCTCTCTCTCTCTCTCTCTCAATCCTATTTTCACCCTCTCTCCCTTCTCTTTCCTTCCCTCTCTATCTCTCTCTCCCTCTATCTCTCTCCCCACTTCCTCTTTGGTTCCAAGTATGGGTTATGCATATCTAAGGCCAAAACTTCTAGTTTTGCATAAAATGTACGATTTATGATAAATTGTGAATTTTCCCATTAGGTTTGCATAACCCATATGGGTAAAGGGAAAATATTCATTTTTTAGTCCCAATGACCTAAAAACTAGCAATGAAAGTTGTTTGAAGGCCCCGTTGTCATTGTACGTGATTTTATGGGATAGTATCAATCAGGTTTTCATTTTTTTTTTGTCGAATTTACTTTGAAATGATTGATTTGTCTTGTATTTTGGATTATTTTTGAAGTTATTTTATCATTGTTACTTTAGATTATAACAAAATGATGATCATTTGTTGTTGTTTTTTTATTTGATTGTGGATTGTCATCATGATGTTATGTGTAGGACAATCAATATCAACAATGGGAAAGAACAAGAGAGGAACAAATGAACAAAGAGAGGCAGCAAAGGAAAGACAAAGGGAGTGTATGAGATTACGTGAAGATACATCATCTAATGCACCTAATGAAAGTGATGAACATTCAACAATTGAAATTGCTATGATGAATGCACCAAATCAAAATGATCAACATACACCAATTCAAATGCATATGATGAATGCACCTAATGAATGCAATGAACATACACCATTTTAAAATGATGTCATGAATGCACATGTTAATGAAATTGAAGAAGATATACCATTTGAGTTCGCTGTGATCAATGCACATAATGCACCTAATGAAAATGAAGAGCATGCACTAATCTTAACACCTCTTAGAATAATTTGTCGAAAACCAAAGTTCCTTATAGACATTGATGAAAATATTGTGAAGCCAATGCATGATAAATTTTTTGAAAGAACTTGTGGAAGAATGGTTAGAATAATTTGGAATAACTATTTTGAAAACTTAAATCAAAGTGGAAGATACCAATTAGTTGTTGAAATGATTAAAAATCTGAAATTTAGAGACAACGAAAATTTTGGGGCTTAGAACACCAAAAATAATAGTGAAAGAACCATTGTGAGAAATATTTTTAATGCATACCAAGTCATTGGTTCAAAATCATGCACTAAAGATGCTAATGTTACTCGTCATGTCCTCACATCAACCATAATGGGAAAGGAAATGAAAAAATCTCATTTAATAAGAAAAACAAGCAAGTCATTAAGGATAAATAGAGCCACATTACAAAATGCCTTAGATAAGTGAGAGAAAATTGAGGATCCTAACAATAATTCTCTTTGGGCATTATCGGGTAGACTCCCACGCAAGGACAAAGTTGTTGTTGATGCAATAAGAACGTTAATTGAGAAATATTGGCATGACAACACAAGGGTTTCACCCAATCAAAGAGATGTTATTAGAAGGAGAATTGGAATTAGAAATCATGAGCCACATCCAAAACACTATTTATATATGAATTAAACAAAATTTTATGAAAGGTTTCTTCAAATCTTTCCTTAGATTAAAATTAGTCAAATCTTTTTTGAGAGGACAAAACCAGTTTATGTTAAGATTAATCATACACGTACTACATGTTCTGATTGATTGAAAAATAGGTTTTAAGGACCCAAAACCATTACAACATAGTCAAAAAGAAAGCTGAGAAAATAGAGTCCACATACAGAGTGACTGGTCAAAAGACCAGCAAATAGAAAAAAATAGCTAAACAACAAAAAACAGCAAAGAACCCAAGGACACACTACATAGTAATTTTCTTTAGCAGATCCTCTGCCTTAGTCACTAGCTCATCATAGGTCGTCCCAACTACTTTTAGCTCCTCCAGGTCCTTATTCACTTAATCATACACGTACTACATGTTGTTGTGGGGTCCATGTTTAATTTTCCATGAATTATGATATTTATCACTATATATTTTGTACTATGTACACCAACAATGCTTTGCAGGAATGTGGTCTATAAGCACCTCCTAAGTCACTGAGAGAATTTATTTCAAGCATACTATGTAGACGAGATGATAGGTGCATTTACTATAAGATGATGTGTTTGAGAGTTTTTTGTCCTACATGTGGTGGTTTGCAATAGTTGCATAGATGCCTACATATGGATAGCACACATGAAATTGTTAGTTAGATGAGAGGGGGGGTGAATCAGATAACCTCACAATTCAATATATTCATCAGATTCAACCTCGGTAGAACTTACTTGATATGCAACTATGACTGTAAATCATTCAACCTTATAAACTGATAAACTTGAAACATCATAACACATTTAACACCAGATTTAATGTGGAAACCCAAATAGGGAAAAACCACTATGGGATTTCGGACCCACTAAGAAATATACTCTTCTAGAGTATGCTTGGTTAAAAGCCAATTCTGTTACAAATTACATAAACACATTGCTAGATGTGACCCGGTCAAGGGATTTCCCTTAGATCTATTAGAATCTTGCACTTTGTTAGAAGTGACCTTGTCAAAGGATTTCAAACACTCAACTAGAATGTTACCTTGCTAGAGGATTTACAAATAAGACTCTTAGGTCCACTCGGTTAAGAGATTTCCTATCACTTACAAAAATAAATAACAATAATAAAATATATCTGCAACTTCACATCTGAAATGTTAAAGCAGACTCTAAGTGCTCAAAATAATCTTGTCATAAGACTTATCTTTCTCTTTGTTGGGCTTCTCAATTTGTTTTTTGATCAGATTTCAATCTTCTGTACTCGGTGATCACCTCTATAGTATCACTACTCTTCTATTTGCCCACATTCTTTTTTTCATCAACAATTCCTTATTTATAAGCAATTCCTAACCACTTAATCTCCTTGATCACATTTCCCATGATTAATCTTAGCCATCAGATCATCAAACTTGACTAGGTTCATTGAATCCTTCGATCTGAAAAACATTTTATCTCACCTTGAAACTTATATTCCTTCCTTGGTAGTTGTGCCAGGTTATAACCATTCAATCTATGTTGTAGATCTAACTCTTTCTTTTTCAATACCATAGATCCTTAACAAACTTCTTGCATGACATACCAATCCTCTATACATCTCCAGCTCATTGGCATCCTTCATTTAATAATGTATTTATTCATCTAATGCGTTATGTTACTGCTCGGTTGATACTCGGTGAATACTGAACTTTACGCAGTAGACATTTTGCCTTCTTTAACCAATATCGATAACCTTGGTGTTTACCGACTAGCTCCTTACTCGGTAACATAGAACAGTATCAAACCTTTACTTATTCAATTGCTTGAAATCTTTTCTCCTTCTTATTCAGTCTTCGAATACTCATATATAGGATATCACAACAATCAAAATATCATAATCTCATCACTGTCTAACTCGGTAATAGTTTCCCATTGAATAACTTATTACTCCCCTTCATTCTCATTCTTTTTGTGTCACTTACCGACATCTTTATACTCATCAAAACATACTCTTTAAGATATGGCGACATCATACTGAATCAGAAAATCAATTGCTTCACATCAGTGACAAAATAATATTATTAAGATAGTAATCATCCTTTATCAGTTATACCAACAATCTCCAACAACCTTCTCAATATCCTCATACCAATAAACTTATTGAAATGCCAACAGAAATTGGTAAGGAACTAGTTTCTATTGGAAAATACAAGTCAGTCACATATGGTGTTAAAGATGGAAAAGAATTAAAGAGGTGTGAGTTAGTGAAAAGGGATATATGCATAGCTGATTTTATGATGTTTCAAGTGAAACTAGTGTACGAGCATATACACTAGTACATTCAAAGCTAATTTTTGATGGCTGATTGTCGAAATTGCGACTAATTTTTGTTGGAGTGCCAACAAAAGTAGCCGTCAAAAACTCATCGTCAGATTTGTCGATGATGCCCCTAACCATTGGAAATACGACAATCCCATGGACTCTACTGATGGTGGGCATGATCGCTCTTCTGGTCAAAAAAGTCGTTGGACATGCAGCATCCCCGTCGGATGCTTCAGTAGATTTTATCGCAAATTCGATGGCAATTTGGAACTTCGCACCGACAATGATGTTGTTTATCTAATGCTTGTATCGTCGATCCATTCAGAGGCATCGACAACCGTCCGACTATGAAGTGTCATCATACATACATCATCCTCATCAGATGTTTATGTAGTTTGAGTCGAAAATGTGACGACTCTAGAACCTTTTCACCGACGAGAACATTGTATGTCTAATGATTTCATCGTCGCTAGAAAGCTTGGTATTCGTCGTAATTCCGATGATGATAATATTTTTATCCAAAAAAAAATATTATTATCCAATCATTGATATGTACAGCGAATGATATTATATCCCCACCACCTACCAGTAGGGGGCATAGGTTTGAGGCTAATATGAGGCACATTGGTTTCAAGCTAATATGATCAGGCGCACCATGGTTGAGATGGTCCAACTCCCTAGTCTCACTCTAGGACTAAGCTCATGCCATATCTAAATGAAAGACATCTCAAATACATCATCGGTGGAAAGCTGAAAAATGTCATTTTCATAAATAAGCAAGACATACACAATTGGGCACAATTACCAAGAGAATGGTCAAAAGTGTGTTTGAGATCATTGTCCTAATTATGGTGTGGTCACCAAGAGATCACCGTAAATTTGTCAACCTTTCCTTCATTTAAACCAAGTAAACCTTTATGTATATGCATACATATGCATGTAGATATGCATACATATGTATATGTATATGCATATGCATATGTATATGTATATGTATATGTATATGCATATGTATATAGTTTTGTGTATTCATTAAAGATTTTCATTTAATTTTGAGCATTTTGTGGATGGTATAATCAAGAAACATATCATCACCCTCACCAATTATGCTCAACTGATTTAAGTACAGCCATTTGATTGTTAATAATTTTTAAATTAAGGGAGTACTTTTCAAAATAGAATTGTTTAATTATTGATTTTTTATATATATAGTAATATAAGCCTTTTATGGATGGTATAATTAAGAAACATGCCATCACCTACACCAATTATGCTCGATTGATTGAACTACAACCCTTTGGTTGTTAGTAATATTTAAAGGAATGAATTACTTCTCAAAATAAAATTGTTGGATTATTGAATTAGTATATATAATAATAAGCTTTCTATATTCATAAAAGATCATATACATATACATATGCATATGCATATACATATACATAAAGGTTTACTTAGTTTAAATGAAGGAAAGGTTGAAAAATTTATGGTGATCTCTTGGTGGCCACACCAAAATTAGGACAATGATCTCAAACACATTTTTTACCATTCTCTTGGTGATTGTGCCCAATTGAGTATGTCTTTCTTATGTATGAAAATGGCATTTTGCAGCTTTCCACCAATGATGTATTTGAGTAAAAGATTTTCATTTAATTTTGAGCCTTTTGTGGATGGTATAGTCAAGAAACATATCATCACCCTCACCAATTATGCTCAACTGATATAAGTACAACCATTTGATTGTTAATAATTTTTAAATTAAGGGAGTACTTTTCAAAATACAATTGTTGAATTATTGATTTTTTTATATATATAATAGTATAAGCCTTTTATGGATGGTAAAATTAAGAAACATGCCATCACCTACACCAATTATGCTCAATTGATTGAACTACAACCCTTTGGTTGTTAATAATATTTAAAGGAATGAATTACTTCTCAAAATAAAATTGCTAGATTATTTAATTAGTATATATAATAGTAAGCTTTCTATATTCATAAAAGATCATATACATATACATATGCATATGCATATACATAAAGGTTTACTTGGTTTAAATGAAGGAAAGGTTGACAAATTTATGGTGATCTCTTGGTGAAGGTTGACAAATTTACGGTGATCTCTTGTTGGGAAAGCCTAGTGAAGAGGCTAGGTAGGGTGAAGGTTGGAGAGATCTACCCATTGGAGGGGTATATCTTATGATTTGTATAGTTGTATGTTGGATATCTAAAGGTGAGACAACAACCAATTGATTCCAGAAGTGTGTGGAAGTGTGAGATTAGAGAAACCCTTGTTTTTAGGGGTTTGAGTGAAGAATTTATGGCTTTTGGGGTTGGGAACCTCATACCTTGAAATTGATATTGCCATCTTACCCTTATGAACCAAATAGGTGTCATCTTACCCTTATGAACCAAATAGGTGTTAACCATCATGTATAATTATTCTAGAATATTGCCAAGGTATGCCAAAATTTAATGACCACAACTCATATCCATGACATCACATAAAATGCTATCAACATACTTACCAATGGAGAAATTTATGACTACTTGATCCTTTACCAACATATTTTGACCTTCACTAACCCATGTAGGAAAATATGGCTTAGGATGTGCAAGGGTTTGTAAATTCAACTTTTTGACTACTTCATAAGTAACCAAATTGTGACAAGCCCCCGAATCAACAATCAAATTGCATACCTTGCCATGGATTAGACAATTTGTCCTGAAGATCCTCTCTTGTTGTGATGGTTTTACTTTCCCCATGAGTAATAACTCTCTTTCCTCTAGAAATGCCAAGATAGGTTCTTTTTCTTCTCCTTTTGTGACTTCTTGTGTCAAGTTTACCCTCCTATCGTTCTTATCTTCACTCCATTTAGGACATTTGAATGATGGGTGCCCTGGTTCATTACAATTATAACACCTAAATGTGCCTCTTCCTCTCTAACTCTTTAACCCCCATAAAACTTATTTAAAAGCATCTAAGAATGAAATGGTCTCTAACTCTTAATACACTGTCTATATAGTATATACACCCAAAATCTGAATATTACAAAAAGACCAAAGCAAATCTAATCTAGTTCCAAATGAACCTATACAATGAGGACCCCTCCAAAGCAATAGTAGCATACAAACACTATTAATAATATTTCTTAGAAATATAGTAAAGAAAACAACAGATGCCCTCTCATAGAGTTCATATTCATTTCCTTAAGATTAAACAAACTTTTGTTCAAATAAGGAAGCAGCTGTGGTATCATAGTAAAGGCATACAATAAAGAATACATGTGTAGTATCTGAAAGTAACTTCAACATGCTTCCCCAAGCTTGAAATACAAATTCATAGAATTGCATAACTATTATATAAGTTTTCACTTTTTGGATTTTCAAATTTCAAATATATGAACATAATAACTTATGCTTTTGAGGTTTTGCAGGAAACATACGGGTTGTGATTTTCACATTGCCATACTAGACTACAATGAAACTGCACTACTTTGAAAGGTTGCTTCTATGGATTTACTACTAAAACCAATCTGTGTACATTGTGATTACCAACACTTCATATTCTCCAAAGCAAAAGAACATGTATATTGGTATTATCTTTCATGTTTTCATGCTTTGTAGGTCTCCAAGATTCATTGGCACGTGCAAATGGTGACTAATGGTATGATATTGGTCATGTATCAGACCTAGTGCAACATCGAGGGCAGATTTGAAGTTGTAAGTGCAAGATAGACCCCCTTGGTGTTTGGAGGAAGGTAGTGAGGGGTGCAAAGGGTTAGTGCAGACCCTTTACAAGCTATTGTGGCCCTTGGGTAGAGAAAATCATCAAGAACTTTATGACTGCCCCTAGATAGTGTGTGGCTGTCCTAGTGAACAAATGAAGACTAATTTTTTGGGAGTATGATGAAATGAATAATCTTTTTATGTGGTGGACATTTGAGATAGGGTTGTAGTGATCCTTGGAAACTTTTAAAGGGGTTTGGAGGCCCTAATAAGTGGAAACAAATCATATCTTGTCGATTGTCCTAAGTGACTTGGTTGTCACAGTCATTGTTGTCAATCATCTGTCAATTCTCCCAACACTATTATAAAACCTTCATGCATTGCCATACATTCTCAAAATAATGTTACACAACCTTCACTAGAATTTTTCACTTTAGAAGGTCTCTCACCAATGAATTTAGGGATTCTTGGACTATTAAGGTTTAACAATATTTTGATAGTTTTTGAAAGCAATTCCTACAATCCTTTGTGTAGAAACAACAACGTTCTATAGCACTAGAAAAAGGCAGAGGACCTATTGAAGAATATAGCTATGTAGCGCCTTCTTTGTTTCTTTGTTGTTGTTTTCTTTAGCTATCCTTTTGGTTTGCTAGTTTTTTTGCCAGTCATTTTGTAAGCTGTTCTTAAGGACTGGACTTTTTGGTGTCTTATCTTAATCTCTTATGTTAAAGGTTTCGGGTCCTAAAAACCTATTTTTTTAATTAATCAGAACAACAACGTTCTATATGTCCATGCATCAATGAGAGAGGTTTAGGATTTTCATTTAGCAACATGATTGATAGAGATACCAAGAATGAAATTGCAAGGAAGATCTAATATTTATGAATGAAATTGTAAAACAATCTTAGTTACATGTTTGATATCTTACTTATATTATGGCAACATAAAATGTACATATGCACTCAACATACCTCTTTGCTTGTTTATTTAAGAATGTTGCTAGGAATTAATAGGTGAATGATACATTGATCTACACATGAATCACTTGTACTTTCCTGATACTTTCATCCCTTGGTCAAGGCCGCATACCCCCTTACACTTGAATATTGTTTCCACCCTCATGATTACTTGAAGTCCATTCTCAAATCATGCTAAATGACAATAGTTAGTACAAAATAGTGACCATAGCCAAGGAAGCCCAAATTTACTCATACTCAACATAATAAGAAATATCTAAATCATCTGGACCATTATTCATAACATAACCTCTTTTTCACATCATGGAAGGCCAAAATTACAAGGATCACGCTTCTTCGAAGGAGCCATTGTTCAAATCCACCAAACTATCAACAAGAGTAGAAGCTATTAGGCTCTAAAAATTTTAGGACATATAAAGAGTTGAATCGGAAGCGAGATCATGAAGCATACAATAGAGAGGTATTCATGGAATACATCTGAAAACATCTCATTCATGAAGTAACAAAATGCTAAAGAAAATGACAAGTAATAAAAAAACTTACAAGGATGGGGCATATTCATAACTTTTGCAGTCCTGCTTTGGATATCAATGCTAGAAGCAACTCATATTGTTCGTGTACAGACAAGACAATATGGGAGTTCATTATACCCAGCAACTTGTGGTGTTGTTGTTCATGTTGGCTCTGTTGGACCCTACAATTAAGATTCAATATACATTATTCAATAAGATTAACTGTGCAACATAATGAAATATTAAAAAGTGTGTTATCTTGTTGAGCTTCACTTAGTTTCTAGAATATTTTAATATTCTCTACTTAACATGGCCAACCACATGAAGGTGGAAGCTCATTTGGCCCCTCCCCCGCCCCCTAACATCACTCTAAATTCCCCATTAACATCTTATAACATTCATTCATTCATTCTTTCTACCATTAATAAAATATAGTATTCATTCATTAATATCACATAACGTTCATTAACACATAACATTGATTAACATTAATTAACACGCAACATTCATCAATATTAATTAACACATATCATCCATAACCATTAATTAGCACATAATTGCATTCACTAACACATAAACATCAGTCATTATCAAATAAGTTAGATTACAATCATTTCTTTTTTTGTTTTTTCTTTGAAGCTATGAAAAGACTAAGTGGAACATCGGTTTCTTCATCATTTCCCCCCTCTGCAGATGTTCTGCCAACTACTCGTGATCTTGATGTGTGCCTAGTCCTATACTGAGGATGAGGACACTGAAGCGAAGGGGGGTCCTCTGCAATAACAAAGAAATGGGTTAAATTCAAAAAAAAAATTATTGTTACAAGTATTTCTTTAATTTAGAGAACATAACTATTGCGCTCTTTACCTGATGGGGCCACATCATTTTGTGTAGCCTCAACCTCAACATGTTGAACATCCTCTAGATCATCTAGAGTTGAAATACTAAAGGTTACATTAATGTTGAACACCAATTGCAATTATATTTATTTAAAGAATAAAAAGTGGTCCTCTTTACCTGAGTGGGGAACATCACATTCCTAATGTTGTGTACCTAGATCATGCTCCACTTGGTCACCACCGACTACATGCTCTAAAATATTAACAAAAAAGGTTACATTAATTACTACTCTAATTACAAATTAAGATGTTTAATTGTATTAATAGCTAAATAAATAAATTTGAATAGAAAATGAATACCTCCACTACTGGGATGCACATCCGGACCTTCATGTGCAGGTGGTGTTTCACAATTAGCAGGTTGCATTCCAATGTCATGCACATTGTTATCATTGCTTGCTTATTTAAAACAAATATTGTCACTTTATGTTGGAACTCAACATCAATTAGATTATTGGTAAAGTATTCAATTTGAAACAATTTCCATTTAGCATATTTACCTTCGTGATGGATGCACTTGAGTGTTGTGTATGCCCACTCAGTTCTCATAGCCGATCAACCAGGGCTGAATAACCTTGCTAGTAGGCAATTCCCTTGTCATCTTTTGTGTGTGCTCTATTGAATTCAGAGCCCTGCATTTTTGCTTGGTATCATGAATTTTGCTTGCATTATTTGATTAAAAAAAAAATGTTTGCAATTTATTAATATTTTGATACAATATTTTGTTTACATGAGATACTTACAATTCATGCAGCAAGTTTCATGTAACCACTAGAGCTGAGTTTGTGTTGCCTGTGCTTTTCTTGTCTTGCCTTGGTTGCCTTTGATGTGTCACTCAGTCTATAAAAAGTTTGAAATATGTTAGATTATATAAATATAAAGAGTAATTAATTAGTACATAATTACATTCTTAATAGTATCCCATACCTTCTTCTGGCATCTTGTGGTGTATTTCCTTTTTTCCTTTCAATTCTCTCCTTGGCATCCAAAATTAGGTCCTTCCACTCCCTCTCTAGAATCATGGGGGGGCGCTCGTACTTTAGGTTCCTCTCTAAATGGGTCCTGTATTGGTCCCTCACATGCTTTAGATATGTGCCAGCTTTTTCAAGGAGCTTGGTTTTGTCAAAGGTGTCATTTCCAAACCACTCAACCATTTAGTTTGTCAATTCATCTTTTAACCTTTTTTCTTGTTCATTCCACCTTTTCAAGCAAAAACAAACCTGTTAGATTTAGAAATGAACTGAAGCTACATTTATTACACTTCAAGAAATGGATCAAAGGAAAACTATTCTAGCAATGATATGAAATCAAAATAGTGGATTAGGGTTAGTTCACATATGATGTACCACCTTTTACGTATGGTGGGCCCAAATATCTGCAATGCAATGTCACTAAAATGATTATAGAAAATATCATTGCCTGCAAAAAATTCATGGGATCATTAGTCCAAAACAAGTGATCATAAAGTAAATTACAATTAGAGTATATATAATAATAATTTTAAAGTACCTGGAACCTTTTGTATCTTTAAGGGAATCATTTCTTCGTCGCTCACCACCAATGTGGCCTACAACATTCCCATACTAGCAATACGAGAAGATCCAGGAAATGATGGTATGTTATCAGCAGTAGTCGCCTCTGGCACATCCTCATGTGCATCTCCTCCTGTAAAAAATGATTCCACTATGAAATGGCATTAGAATTCAAGAAATAATTCTTGAAGGGAAATAAACACATGACAGAAGATAGAGAAAAAGAGGGATCTACCAAAAGTGGGCAGGCCAATATGATGTGTAGTAGAGGATGTCTGCATGTTATGTGTTGTTGACATTGCATTCAGCAATACAAGTGAGGGTAGCCTTTGATGAGGGGGCGGTGGCATTCGCATAGGAACATTGACAGCACCTAAAGAATAATACATTAATTATATCAAACATTAAATATATGAAAAGTGCAAGAATTGTAAACAAGGATGAACCTTTATTTTGAAAATTGATAGTATCAAGTATGATGTGTTTTGGGTACTCAGAGTGATAAGCCAAGCAAGCGATAATACAAGAAAATCATCATCACCTGAAGATCCTGCAACACCCTGATCATGGCAATGACTTTCATGAGGCGGATAAATTATTGTAAAACCAATACATACATATTTTAGTTAATGACATAAAAGAGAATAAATTATAAACCATTACTGAAATTTTGTTATAATTAAAGCTTTTATTACTGCTTGCTTGCAAGTTTTCTGCTATCTGAATCAATAATTCCACCCTCTCTTGTATCTCATCAGTAATAGGATTCACTTGTGCCAAAGCAACAATCTCTTTACTAATTTTTCTAAGAGGTTTTTTTATGAATTCCATAGGGTGTGTGGAATCTTCAGGGTCATCATCGCTTAACCCTATTGATTCCACATCCCTAGAGAGGTGCTCAGGTATTGCAACTCCCTTTCCCTCTCCCTGAACATCCATCTGTGTCAAGAATATCATTAACAATTACAAAATTAGTATAAATCACTAAAAAAAAAGAGCATAATAATGTAACAGTTTGCTTCTATCTAATTTGTACAATTACAATGAGGTTTACCTACTTAGTAGAAGTGTCACAACCTACATCCTTGTCTGCGATATATGATGGATCCATGTCACCCTGTGACAAAGAAAAAATATAAAAAATGTTAGCGAAATTAAACCAATAGACTTAGAAAAAAAACTTCATAATAAAATGGTATATTGGATTCATTAATCGGAGGTTGGTTAATTTAAATGGTATATAGTGTGTACCACCCCCATGATATTAACTTTGTTTGTATCTATACGATTCAAACTGTAATCGATTAGAAGCTCTTTGCCTGCACTTATTGATTTTATCGCACATACAAATACATGATTTCCCTCATGTGCCTCAAATATGCAATTGGGTTGTTTATTAGTTGAGCCAGGTCACGTACTATTTATAAAACCTGTGATATTCCCTATTGCTTTTTGTCGACCATCAATGTATACAACCACTCATTTACTTTGATCATTATCTTTCTGTTGTATATAATTTGCTGACAGTGCATACCTATGCATACTTTTTTTATATTTAACAATCTGCATCCAATTATTGTAATTGTAACAAGGTCCAACAAACTCCATCAATTCAGCAACTTTATTGTAATAGACTTTTATGTCATCCATGGAAAATAGGCCTAAACCATGTAACGACGAAGGTGCTATGAAATATATCCTATCATTAACACAAAAATCAGTGTTTATTGGAAGAAGTTCCTTGGGCACCCATTGTTTCTATAGATGCCTGTACCTCAGTGGCACCTCAATGTCGCCTTTTCTCTCATCATCATAAGAACATGACCCCCCTTGAGCAAAGAAAAATTTCATGCGTTTATTGAATTTTCTTCTAATCTTTTGACCTCTTATTGATCTCCCTATTGTAGACCTACTACATGTGTCACTTTCATTTTCTATTCCTGCATTTTCCTCACTCGACGAAGACAGATCTAACAAATACCTATTTGGGGGTACCTGCACTCCATGAAATGAGAGAGCTAATTGGTAATGAGAGAGAAATTTTGCAAATGAGGGTAATGTTGATAAAGAAGTCGGCCCTAAAGTTGATTTTGGGATTAAAATTGGAATAAGTCCAACTGGGGCCTCAAGTGTTGATAACTGTATTAGATTTGCTGCTAATGTCAAGGTTTGAAAAACTGAGGAAGTTTGTTTTCCAAGTAATTTTTAAAAAATAAACTGTTTCTATAGGGTGTATTGACTAGTTATAACTGTCCATCCATGAGACTATGCAGGATCCTCATCAAAGGTGTTCGGGGTCCTTTACAATGTAATTCAATTATCTTATGTTAGCTAAAAATTACATAGTACACATAATGAACAACATGAACTTTGTAGACAAAAAGAGTATTAAATAATAAAAAGATGTTGTCATCAAAATCATTGTAAATTTTTTAATTCCTTGCCTTTACTTTATGTAGACTATGCAGGATCCTCAACTAAATGGTCGACACTGTCTATAGTCAACGACCTATTCCCGCCAAGGGTGACAACATCACACAAGGACTATACCTAAAATTAACACCATCAATTGAGCATCATAAGCATTACTACATTTGTAAGTTGATAAACAATAAATACATATGTATCATGAGCATCACATGATGTGTCATCATATATGTAATTGAGCATCACAATTAGCATCACATATGTGTCATCATAAACATGTAATCCATCACATAGGTAATAAACGATCCACATTCTATAAATAAACACAAAGTTCAAAAAATGTCACATGCATCATCATAAACATGCGATCCATCACATATGTATTTTAAATCAATATCCATCACATAGCTAATAAACAATCCAATTTCCATAAATAAACACAGTTTAAAAAATGTCACATAAATAGTCACTCTCCCTATCTCCATCTCCATATTAAAAGGTGCATCATGAATTAATTATGTAAAAAAAAAATCTATCAAGAAGTCAATATTAAATAGATAATATACTAATCGCATACCTCATACATTTCCTTCATCATCATGAACATCAAGGTCATCATGACCAACATCATCATCATCATCATCATCATCATCATCATCATCACCATCAATGTCTTTTCCATCATCATCACCATCATCACCATCACCATCACCATCATCATCACCATCATCATCATTACCATCATCATCATCATCATCACCATCACCATCATCTTCTTCTTCTTCTTCTTCTTCTTCTTCTTTTTCTTCTTCTTCTTCTTATTCTTCATCATCATCATCATTGAGAAACTATCAATCATGATCATCGTCCACTTCATCTTCTACTTCTTTGGTATCTTCTTCTTCGGTATGTTCTTCTTCCATCACATTATACTTTATCGGCCTTCTTCTTGGATCATGTCTAACAACAAATGACCAACCTAGTTTATGTGGAACCTCTAAGTAAAATACTTGCTCACATTGGCTTGGAAGAACATAGGGCTCATCCCCAACTGGTTCAAATGACCTTGCATTCAACATTGTAAAACCATTATCATGTTCAATAATAGTTCTATCAAGATCATTTTTATTCAATCATAGCATGTACCATTTGACGATGAACAAAACTAATTTGAAGGAATTAAAGTCACACTCAAGTGTATCATCC
The DNA here is from genome assembly GCF_030272615.1 of Cryptomeria japonica. Lineage (NCBI taxonomy): Eukaryota > Viridiplantae > Streptophyta > Pinopsida > Cupressales > Cupressaceae > Cryptomeria > Cryptomeria japonica. Next base: position 336,122,461 of record NC_081408.1, read on the forward strand.
AAAATGTCATAGTATCAATTTTGAGATTGTTGAGGATTTATGTCATTTCTCAATGAAATGTTTGTCACCTCAAAGACTGAAGTGATGCCAGAATCACAAGTTTTCTTCATGTCATCCAAGTTTTTTATGCAAAATTTATGACCATTGCAGCACATAGTGTTGTGGTATTTGACCTACGATATGTCAAACACGTAAAATTTATTGCATTGTGAGTTGATAAACATATGAGTGATTAATAAATTTATACGTACCTATTTCTCTCTTAAACCATATGCTAAATCAATTTCCCTTTGTGTAACATTGGAATCTCCATTATGATGAGCTTATTTAACCAATGAAGCCACACCTTCCCATGTTAATGTGCATCTATAATGTTGACAATGTTCAATCCATACCATCATCCAATCAAGATTGTTTGCAATATACAAATGTAGTGCATCCCACTCTCGACCAACTCTACCAAAAATAAATAGACGTCTTACAATCGATTTATTTTGAAGATTAAGAATTAATTAACTACAATAACATCTTATAATTACCTCTCACTTTCCTCAATCAACCTTTCCTCGTCAAGTACTCCCCTTTGAATTTGTTAATGGGGTTGGGATCCCAAATACGATCTACGTGGATCTTTGTTGCAAACTTAGGAAGACATTCAAAAATGTACACCATAGTCTGGTATACCATATATCTCTCCACCGTAGAACCCTCAGGATGTGCTCTTTGTCAAACCAAAGCCTTCAAAAATTTCAGGTGCCTCTCAATGATCCACATTGACCTAGTGTGTACAGGTCCACACAATTCAATCTCTTGAACTTGGTGTATGAGGTAGTGTTCTTGTGCATTGAAAAAAGCTGGAGGTAGACACTTTTGCATTTCACACATTAAATGAGGAATTTTTCTCTTCCAATATTTTATATCGTCTTTATGGATTTCTTTACATGACAACCACCCACAAGATATTCAAGACGCAAAAAAATATATTACATAACAAGTAAAACAAATAGCAAATATAATATCTATACAACGAACTGAACAAATATCACTACTTACCTCATGTATTTTCCAAGATCATATATGACTTGCTTGACATTATTGTTGAAGTCGTCTGGGAGAGATAGAGGTAAAACATACTATAACAATTATTAAATTATCTTTTCATTTATTTGTAATATAATACAATGAAAAGTACACATACGCGCAATACTTAAATACATACTAAAAACACAAGAACATGAATTACCTTAATGAAGGTATGCCAATCATGTGTTTTCATCCCTGGCTCAAATTCACTTTTCTTTGATATGAGATTGTTAATGTTCACAGCAAATCCTGTGGGAAATCAAATTTTTCGTATGACTTCTTTTATAGCATTGCTTTGTTGGTCCGTTAATAACCAAGGAAGCTCACTTATATTAATCTGGTCTCCATGGCTATTTGATTGAATGACATTTATCATTGCATGATTGGAATCTAGAATGTCACTACATATTTTGACAATTTTTTATTTGTCACGCCTTCCATCCAATATTTTCCATAATGTCTCTGATATATTCTTTCCAATATGCATGCTATCAAACAAATGAACAATTTATAACTTCTTGTAGTAGGGAAACCTACTAAATTGTCAGGGATAACTTTTTATTCCCTTAGGAAGGTGGTCATTTATGCCTTCACGACCTTCATGATCATCAATCACATCATCAGTAAACAAAACAAAATAGAAAAGATGTTTTATGACAAACCAATAGATTGAATGGCATTACCTTGATGATTAATTCTATTATATTCCAACTTCCACAAGTGAGGTGTCATTCTTCATGGCTTTGATGTATTATCTTCTTTCCCATTGAAAAGATGTTTTTCAGTATTTTGATACTTATGATTTTTGTGGAGAAAGTGCCTATACTCATCAAACACCTGCTTTCCTAAACTTTTTGAATGACGAGATTTCATCTTTGGACCACAAACAGGACATGCAAATTTTCCCTTTGTTTGAAGACCTAAAAGATAATGTATAATTGGATTAAATATGATAATTTTTTGAATTATAATGTTCATGCACAACTTAAACACTATAACATACCACAAAAATGTGTTAGCCCTGGGGCATCATGTATTGTCCATAGAAGCATCGCATGGAATTGAAATTGTCTATGTCATATTGGTCTAGAGATGTCATACATAGTTACACCACTCCATACTCCAGCAACTTGTTGATAAGAGGCTCGATATATTTGTTCATATCTTTAACTTGGTACTTACCTAATCGAATGAACAAAAACATTACATAATTATTATGACCATTTTACTACAATATTTATAATTAAATTTAGACGACTATATTTAAATGATAAAATACCTAGAACAATCATTGCCAACATTATGTGCTCCCTCTTTATTGACATCTATGGATGAATGTTATTGTTGATAACAAAAATGGGCCACACTAAGTAAACAGATCTCATCTCTCCAAATGGATTGACACCGTCCACTGCCAATGAAATTCTGAGATTACGAGGTTCTTCTTTAAAGTGTGGCCACTTTTCCTCTATGTCCATAAATGTTGAACCATCCACAGGCATTCGAATAATGTCATCTCGACTTCTATTGTGTGCATGGTAATCCATAAACTGTGTCAAGCTAGTGCACTTGAATAATCGTTTCATACATGGAATAATGGGAATGTAGAGAAGAACCTTGTGAGGAACCCTTTTTGTTATTTGATCTATTCGATATCTACTGATATGACATTCAGGGCATTTACTTTAAAATTCATGTTGTTTGTGCTATATAATATGATCATTGGGACAAGCATCTATTGCTTGATACTCCATTCCAATATCTTTCATAACGGCAGATAATTTCTTGTATGAGCGAGGTAGAATATATGGTGGTAACAAAAACTCACCTATCAATCTACAGCAAAAAAATATAATTTGTTAATATAAATAATATTAATGGTACAACATGATTCATAGTTTATTATGACATATATGACATACCTTAACATACGTGACATTGTTATGTTGGATAAACCATTCATAACCTTCAAGTTCACCAACAACAATATAGCGGAGAGAAGAGTTGTCTGCGAGCCTTCGTAAAGGGCCTCAGATGCCTTCTCAAGTAGAGGGACATCATGAACAACATCAAGGTCATCTTCATCATCATGATTAGCTGCGCGAGTACTAAATTTGTCACGGATCAATGTATTTGTACCATCATCTTCAATTGTGTTTTTTGGCTCATGATCATCATCTTCCATGGGATCATTATCTTCAGCTTCAATATTCACACCTCCATATTCGTCCACTTTGAAAACCATATTCTCTAGGTTGTGTTGATCCATACCATGTGCTCCAGGGTGCTCGACCTATATAAAATTGATAAACATAAATAAACCATGATCATTGTCTCATCATCACGTGATTTATTATGTATATAAATTGTTAAAACGATATAATGAAAAACTTACCAATGGATGATAATCATGTCCACCTTCAATGTGACCATGCAGCCTACAATGTTTCCTCATTGTTTTGATTAGAAGTCTTCTATTCTTTAACCCCTTACAAATTTTGCAGGGACAATAACATTTTCCATCACCTTTTCTTTTCAAGTTAGACCACAATCTAGAAATTGTCTCCTTATTTTGTTGTTCACTGATATTGTCTAACATGGTCTTTCTTCACAGGCAAGAAAATTGGGCTATAGAACTAGTTATATAGAAGTTGAAATGTTAGTTATGAAATCACATTTCAATATAATATACCAAATTAAATTACTTCAAAATATAAATTATCATCATTGAACCAAAACCATTTAACTCTTTTTTTCCATCTCAAAACATATCTAATGGCTTTGTGGTATGCAATCCTTGTATAATATATTAAGTTTACTAATGTCTAATTAGGGTAATCCATGAGTGTCTAATGTGAATTCAGTATCCTAAACATTGGAGAGACCTTATCTAACTTTCCTAATCAATGTGGTTGTTATCCTAATATGAAATACTGAGTTCTACCCTTGCCTCTGCATCAAACTTCTCACATCATGTTTCTTCAACAAAACACACTAATATGAATTGAGCCAACACCATGAGGATAGGGTCAAGTATCATGGAAACTAATTGTAATACATGAATATGGGGTTCACACATAAGTGTTGGCTCTCAAAAATGCCACACTTCCAAAATTGTCAGTCTCAAGACTTGTCCTATTGGGTGAGCACTCATTGATGGCCACAAGGCCAAATCAATGTATGTAGGCTTCAAAATCCTAACTCTAGGCTAGGAGGACCCTAAAAAAGGTCTATGAACACTCACTTGGTATTACAATAGAAAGAGCCTTCCTCTAGATCTCTGTTTGCAACGCACACATCAATATTGGTAATAATTGTTATGATGGATGGTTTATTAGGGCAGTAAATAAAATGCTTATTCTTTTTCCACCCTTTGAAACTACAACAAGGTATTTGAATTGGTAGGGTCCCCACACATCACTTCAACAACAAACATTAGGTAATTCAATCTTTTGCCTTCTCAATGCATTTTTTTTTGTCTTTCATTGGTTTTCTCAGTCTGATACATAGGGATATCAGACCTTTCATGGCATCATCACACACGCCTTCCAATATGTAGTCCTTTCATATTTTAGGTGCCTACACACTATGTTGTTGTTAAGTATTGATGTAGTCTTAAGACATCTCATGACTCCATTACATGTCCACACTTGGGTTTACAAACACAACTCTATCAAAACAAAAACAATATTAGTAGTAAAACTATGACTGTGACAATCAATACCCTTAGGACAGTCATAGAAATTTAATCTATTTAATTTGGTTTTGATCAACAAACCCTTCCGAAGGTTGCATAGGGTCCCCTCACACCTCTCTCTATCATCAACCACTTCAAAATACCAATCGCTTGGTCTTCCCACCAAATTCTTCCCTGATATGATACATAGCATGAAAAAAGGTCTATCATCAAGCATGATATGATACATAGCATGAAAAAATGCACATAAAACCCCAATTTCATTAAGAAAAACTCTTGGATGGCATTCCAAAGGCCTATTTATTCCCATCCAAGTGTGTTACAACCTCAAACCACCATAAGCTAACTTTCCAACCATATTTTTAAGAAGTTTCTACAAGAAATGCAAAAGTTGTCATGGCAATATGACAACTTTTTTTCCAATGGACCTCAAACTTTCACAATTAGGTCTCTATTTGTTGTTAGAATGTGATCTATGACTAAGTATTAGAGGATCTTACTAACTTGGGTATCATGTTTTTATGTGTCTCTAACATGACTCCTAGTAACTATATAAGGATCTTACTAGTCCTAGATCTATGCCTTGTCTTTTTGATATGGTTCCTAGTGAGAATATATGAATCTTACTAGTTATAAATGTCATAAATTTGTGTTTTGCATGCTCCATGTGTGTTACCAATGTTACTCATATTACTCACTTTGTACTTCCCTTTTATCTCAATATTGTAGATTGACAATATCATAAGTCTTGGGAGCTACCACCTTTCCGAACTTGTAGTCATCTTTACTCTTTAATATCTTGGTGAAAGAATATTTGGTTTCTCCATATTTTCCCAAGAGTACATGAGCATAATTTCATACTCTTTCTAAGAGGGGGCTAAATATTGCATCATAAGTTGTATCTCTTTAAAAATATACACTAAGTTTGGACTCAATTTAAGTGGTTGTGCCTTATTTATGCCTAATTATACTTAGGTTTGACAATGTTTCCATAAATTTGGTTCATTACCTTATTCATGATGTTCCTCATGGCTCATTTTTATAGGACTAGGGTCTTGGGAACCCTTATTCATGGAAATTGGACCTAAAATTTGAAAGATGAATGTTGGATTCGAAAATAGTAGGAATTTCCTCTCCAAATTTGGACTTTTGCAAAAGTTAAATTTGAAAAGGTGCAAGGACCATTCATATAAGGTCCATCTTGAAAATTAAATGATAATACCATGCATGCATATTAAATGATAATACCATCCATGCATATTAAATGATATAGTCAAGTAATAAAGAAGGAAAACCATTTCCTGAAGTTGTCAAATGATTTTAAAGATGCACAATAGTCCACTAAATGCAATTCACTAAAAAAGAAAACAAAGTACGCTACAAGATAGTGGGTAAGATGCAAGGAATGAAGTTAAATAGACAAAGAAAAATCATGAATATTACCAAGTCAAAAGGAGTATCTATGACCTCTTAGGTATTTTTTCACTTGCATAAACACATGTAGATAGTAGTATGAAGTCTTTTTGACAATTTTTGAAGTAGTTGAAGGAATGGCTTATTTTAGTTATATCTAACCCAAGACAATTTCAACTAAAAGTAAGGAATAAAACCATGTCCTATAAGTTTGGGAAGCTAATTGAGTAGCTGGATAAGGTAGAGCATGACTATAGGGTAGTATTGAGACTCTTTTAACTCGATTAGAACATTTACAATGTATCTAGGAGCTTACAAAGCCAATTCAACCATATTTCAAGTGAAAATGCAACAAAAGGAGTAAAAGCTTTGAATACACCTCAAAAACCACTCCGGTGGCCAAGTAGGTGGAAATAGTCTTTTCGAACATTTTTTTTCTTCATAGATGCAGCCCTATATTCTCTTTATTATTTGAGATGAGAAATACATTGTTGGCAGTTTTGTTATTACCCAGTCCAATATCGATCTAATCTTGATACTATCATAAAAGGAGTGACTATCCTGAGTGCTTGATACTGTCACAAAAACTAAGTGTTGCATCAGTGAATCTTTCTTTGACCTTTGGGTGTTTGGGAGGGTAAAGACCCATGGTGGTATATGTTGAGTGGTTCTTGTAAGAGTATACAACAGTGCATTGGTTTTTGGATATCTAGTACATTTTGTGAGTTGAGTACCAGGGGGGATTAGAAGACCCAGTTGAAGGAGGATTTGTGTGAACAAGGGTTGAGGGTGTTGGTAGTGATTGAATGTTGGAGAGTTGGATTGTGACTTAGACATGTTTATTTGTCCTATTTGAGTGTGATTCAATGGTTGGGTGAGGGTTGGTGAGTATGGGTGTGTTTTGGGTATTGAATCCTTTTGAGTAACTTGTGGCCTTGTGAGGGGTCTTGTGAGTAAGTGAAGGGTTGACACCTAATTGAATAGGTGAGTTGGGAGAAATATATCCCTTGTTGGTTGATTTTATTGGATTCTCTGCATCAACATGCCTTTTTTCTATCAATCCATTCAAACTTCCACCCAAAGATTCAATCTTGTCAAAGTTCAAAATAAATTTCCTTGTTGTCCCTACTATCTTGCATCAACTTTCATATCACTAGGTAGTCTTTTTCTTAGAACTATCATCTTTCATGGTAGGATACCATCTCAATCCCTTGAGTTAAGTTAGCTTACCTTTAGAATTTATCATTTCCTAATCAAGTTGTTCAAGGGGAAAATGTCACTAATCAAGTTGAAATGTTGATTTCTCAATCTACCTAAGATAAAAGGTTAAAATAAATTGCAAAAGATAGAACAAGGCTACAAGAAAATGAATCATCAGTATTACCTAAACCCATATTATAATCAAAATCTAGAAATAACCTTGTATGTAAACAATTTATCATGCCAAAATTGCCAGTTCTAACATGAAAATGAGACCAAGGAAAGCTCTAGAACAACTACTATTATTCATTCACATGTTCCTTATTAACCTCAATCACCACGAAAGATGCACAAATTGATTATAACAAAGAATATGTTTCATAAATGTAAATATTAATTCAGGACTAAGGAAAATGAAAGAAATAAAAGAATACGAAGCAATCAAAAAAGACTACCAATACCATTGCAAACTATGAACTTCATTTCCATTAATTCTTCAAAATATACTAGCAAAGCACAAGTATTAAATCTGCATCCTATTGCTAAATGTCTTTTGAAAGAAAACACACTAATGAGTGTTACTAAACTTGGACCTTTTATAATCAATTATTAGACCCTCAAAATGAATTTTGAAATTACATTTATAGGGAAACTTTTTCCTCAAAATTAGAGATTAAATTCCACCCAAAACCTTATCAAACTAAGAGGTACAATCAACACACAAGATACTAGCCTATAACTAAATTAAGAACTATAAATTGACTCGTGAAAATGAAATATAAGTCAGAAGGAACTTAGAATATGGAGTCAAAGAAGCATGGAGAACAAGAAAAAGAGGATCTATCTAGGTCCCCACCCCCAAGATGACTCCTCCAAAATTTTAAACTTACGTGCACAAGAAACAAGATGAAGAAAGAAAAAAGAAGTCTGGGATATCCTTCAGTAGGGGGTCTAAATGTTTTCATGGAATGGCTAAGTGGGAAAGACCCCACAATCACTAGCTATTTCATCAAGAATTGGAAAAATGGAAAAATTCTTATCGGATCCCAGATGATGAATGTTGA